>NC_084577.2:14522586-14762586 GCF_033978685.3 Nerophis lumbriciformis
ATATGTTTTGTATACTGGCAAATGGACAAGAAAACGAGTCAGAGTTAAAAGAAACTTAATAGAATTGGGATGAACTATTTTAAAACAAAACAAATATATATATATATATATATATATATATATATATATATATATATATATATATATATATATATATATGTTTTGTATACTGGCAAATGGACAAGAAAACGAGTCAGAGTTAAAAGAAACTTAATAGAATTGGGATGAACTATTTTAAAACAAAACAAATATATATATATATATATATATATATATATCCATTTGCCAGTATGGTGACATGCAATTAACCAGAGTGGTTAATTGCTGATGCAAAATTTGCATGTGCCCCCCCAAAAAAAACGTTTCTAAACGAATTGCTCACAGCTGTTAATCGGTTCTCATCATTCACTTAAAGAGCCGTTCAAAAGACTTGATGTGTTTGCAAATGTCATATTCTAATGATTTTCATAATACTAAAGAGAGATATGCAGAAATACTTATTACTAAAAAATATGTTAACCATCAGCACAATAGTTGGTCACTCGGACAAACGATTTTTGTATGACATTGAATCAAACAGGCTTTCCAACATTACAAGCCAAAAACATTATGCTTTTATTCCCCTGTATATGTGGCACTATAGTTGGCTCATCATTTTCTGCAGTGTAACATATACTTCAGCATTTTGGTTTGTATGCTTAAACGTGGTTCTTAAGGTTAGCAAAAAAAAAACATACCATGCTGAAGCTGAAAAAGTATGAATTGTATTAAACATCAGAAACATTTACTCATCAATGTGTTGCAAAAGTTCAACTAACCACAGATTTTGACAGAAATAAAAGGGATAAACCTCGGAAATGTGTGGCTGACATGGTTATTGGTTTTGTTAAAGAAGGTCTTTTTCCAAACAAGGGATGTGGAAAGGATCAAACTAACAAGTCTCCAGGGATTCCAGAGGAAAGCCATCGAGAGAGCCAATGTCAGGAAAGTGTACACAATTGACTCCAGCAATGAAGTGAAGCAGGAAAAACACATCAAACCGTCCCACGATTGAGGTATGTCACATAATTATTACTCCCCTATTTTCAAAATTTAAAAGCATGTTTATGTTCATTGGTCTTTTGGTTTTATCAAAAATTTCAAAATAATCTTCAATCATTCACAATTTATTTATAAACTGTAGCCCTTAATCACAAGTGTCTCAAAGGCCTTCACGAACCCCAACAATATGCCCTGATCTGAACCCACATCCAGGCAAGGAAAGTCTTCAAAAGCCCAAACTGAACTGCATTGGGACACATTTTCTGGGCGCCAATAAATATGCTGAAATAATATATATCTCCCTCTAACGTTGTGTGTGATTAATGAAATGAGTCCAAATTCCCAAGTTGTGTTGCAGATGGTGCTACGTATGTACAGAATAAACCGCATGATGTTCGTGCATCAGTTAAGAAAAATGAGTAAATTACATTAATAACATACTGTAATTTGATTTGGATATTATTATTCATTTCATCTTCCGATGAAACACCAATGGGAGCATTTTAAAACTCTGCCAGACTCAATTTCACCTGTTTGACTGAAGAACATTATCGCATCATTTATTTAGAAAGTATAAATATAGTCCTCGCCTCACCTTTGAGTTACTAGTGTATATTTTCAAACGACTGTCCGACACTATGACAAAACAACCAATCTATACCTGTCACTTATGAGTAAATCCTTTTAAATGCCTACTGAAACCCACTACTACCGACCACGCAGTCTGATAGTTTATATATCAATGATGAAATCTTAACATTGCAACACATGCCAATACGGCTGGATTTGCGCAAAATATCCTTGCTGAAAACGTCTCGGTATGATGACGCCGGCACATGACGTCACGGATTGTAGAGGACATTTTGGGACAGCATGGTGGCCAGCTATTAAGTCGTCTGTTTTCATCGCAAAATTCCACAGTATTCTGGACATCTGTGTTGGTGAATCTTGCAATCTGCAATTTGTTCAATGAACAATGGAGACAGCAAAGAAGAAAGCTGTAGGTGGGAAGCGGTATATTGCGGGCGGCTGTAGCAACACAAACACAGCCGGTGTTTCATTGTTTACATTCCCGAAAGATGACAGTCAAGCTTTACCATTGGCCTGTGGAGTACTGGGACAACAGAGACTCATACCAGGAGGACTTTGAGTTGGCTGCGCAGACGCGGTACCGTGAGTACGCATGCAGCTGCGGCTTCCAAACATTCGATCGCTTGCCCGTACGTGCGTGCCGCTATGTGCATGTCACGTACGTAACTTTGGGGACTTTGGGGAAATATATGTGCTGTATAAACTTTGGGGAGGTGAACGGTACTTTGGCTGTGGGGTTGAGTGTGTTGTGCAGGTGTTTGAGTTGTATTGGCGGGTTATTGGGACGGGAGGGGGGAGGTGTTTGTTATGCGGGATTAATTTGTGGCATATTAAATATAAGCCTGGTTGTGTTGTGGCTAATAGAGTCTTGTGTTTATTTACTGTTTTAGTCATTCCCAGCTGAATATCAGGTCCCACCCGCCTCTCACAGCATCTTCCCTATCTGAATCGCTCCCACTGCCCTCTAGTCCTTCACTCTCACTTTCCTCATCCACGAATCTTTCATCCTCGCTCAAATTAATGGGGAAATCGTCGCTTTCTCGGTCCGAATCGCTCTCGCTGCTGGTGGCCATGATTGTAAACAATGTGCAGATGTGAGGAGCTCCACAACTTGTGACGTCACGCTACTCGTCTGCTACTTCCGGTAGAGGCAAGGCTTTTTTACCAGCGACCAAAAGTTGGGAACTTTATCGTCGATGTTCTCTACTAAATCCTTTCAACAAAAATATAGCAATATCGCGAAATGATCAAGTATGACACATAGAATGGACCTGCTATCCCCGTTTAAATAAGAAAATCGCATTTCAGTAGGCCTTTAAAGTGTCTCAGTTCAACCTGCAAGAGAGTCAGTCCATTCTCTCTGATTGTGAACCTAACCCCTCTGGGGGAAATGTGATCCTGTGCGCTTTGTGAAAACTTAACGAGAAGAAAACATGCACCTCTCCTCCCAAATTTTCATTTAAGACCCCGGGAGTCCACCTGTTTTCCAACACTGACCTTGTTTGAGCATACGGCATGTTCAGTACAGCAACAAATGAAAGGCATCCACTTCATCAGAGTCACCCCGATGCGATTTTACTCCTTTGTTTCAACGCCATCTGGTCTACCGCTCTTAATTATTCTGTGTTACAGTAAATTCAGGGAATCTGCGTGGGGGGAAAAAGGACAGAAAATGTTTACAGACAAATTCAAAGTCTATGTATTTATTGCTCACAAAGGGCGTATTGATATACAGTGATGGTTTTGACACTTTTGTTGCAGTTTCTTGTCCGAGCGCCATCAAATAACTCCCATTTCCCCAGAATTCATGCGAGCGCAGCGTTTTTTCTCGTCGGTCAGTGCTAATAACACATCTTTCTATTGCTCACTCAGGCACACTTTGCCCCCCTCCTTCCTGCTCCATTGACTATTGACTATTTTTTCATTATATGTGTGAATGCCCAAGCATTCACATCTTGAGGATTCTACACCCAAAAAAAATTATCAATGTACAAACCCCGTTTCCATATGAGTTGGGAAATTGTGTTAGATGTAAATATAAACGGAATACAATGATTTGCAAATACTTTTCAACCCATATTCATTTGAATATGCTACAAAGACAACATATTTGATGTTCAAACTGATAAACCTTTTTTTTTTTTTAAATAATCATTAACTTTAGAATTTGATGCCAGCAACACGTGACAAAGAAGTTGGGAAAGGTGGCAATAAATACTGATAAAGTTGAGGAATGCTCATCAAACACTTATTTGGAACATCCCACAGGTGAACAGGCAAATTGGGAACAGGTGGGTGCCATGATTGGGTATAAAAGTAGATTCCATGAAATGCTCAGTCATTCACAAACAAGGATGGGGCGAGGGTCACCACTTTGTCAACAAATGCGTGAGCAAATTGTTGAACAGCTTAAGAAAACCTTTCTCAACCAGCTATTGCAAGGAATTTAGGGATTTCACCATCTACAGTCCGTAATATCATCAAAGGGTTCAGAGAATGGAGAAATTACTGCACGTAAGCAGCTAAGCCCGTGACCTTCGATCCCTCAGGCTGTACTGCATCAACAAGCGACATCAGTGTGTAAAGGATATCACCACATGGGCTAAGGTACACTTCAGAAACCCACTGTCAGTAACTACAGTTGGTCGCTACATCTGTAAGTGCAAGTTAAAACTCTCCTATGCAAGGCGAAAACCGTTTATCAACAACACCCAGAAACGCAGTCGGCTTCGCTGGGCCTGAGCTCATCTAAGATGGACTGATACAAAGTGGAAAAGTGTTCTGTGGTCTGACGAGTCCACATTTCAAATTGTTTTTGGAAACTTTGGACGTCGTGTCCTCCGGACCAAAGAGGAAAAGAACCTTCCGTATTGTTTTAGGCACAAAGTTGAAAAGCCAGCATCTGTGATGGTATGGGGGTGTATTAGTGCCCAAGACATGGGTAACTTACACATCTGTGAAGGCGCCATTAATGCTGGAAGGTACATACAGGTTTTGGAGCAACATATGTTGCCATCCAAGCAACGTTACCATGGACGCCCCTGCTTATTTCAGCAAGACAATGACAAGCCACGTGTTACATCAACGTGGCTTCATAGTAAAAGAGTGCGGGTACTAGACTGGCCTGCCTGTAGTCCAGACCTGTCTCCCATTGAAAATGTGTGGCACATTATGAAGCCTAAAATAGCACAACGGAGACCCCCGGACTGTTGAACAACTTAAGCTGTACATCAAGCAAGAATGGGAAAGAATTCCCCCTGAGAAGCTTCAAAAATGTGTCTCCTCAGTCTCCTCAGTGTTGTTAAAAGGAAAGGCCATGTAACACAGTGGCGAATATGCCCTTTCCCAACTTCTTTGGCACGTGTTGCAGCCATGAAATTCTTAGTTAATTATTATTTGCATAAAAACATTTTTTTTATGAGTTTGAACATCAAATATCTTGTCTTTGTAGCATATTCAACTGAATATGGGTTGAAAATGATTTGCAAATCATTGTATTCCGTTTATATTTACATCTAACACAATTTCCCAACTCATATGGAAACAGGGTTTGTATTTTTTATTATTCCGCCGCAAACGTTTTGCACTCTCCACAGCTCACAGTTTCCATCCAATTGGAACCGTTCGAGTATCAAAACGTTCGTCTTGACCGAGAAACATGAGCTACTCGAAAAAATAAATATCCTGGAGGGGTTTCATTGTAAAAAGTGGGTTTCATTGTAGATGCACTTTGGACTGTGTCTAAAATGCACATAACAAGGGTTCGATACACTATATTGCCAAAAGTATTTAGCCACCTGCCTTGACTCACATATGAACTTGAAGTGCCATCCCATTCCTAACCCATAGGGTTCAATATGATGTCGGTCCACCTTTTGCAGCTATTACAGCTTCAACTCTTCTAGGAAGGCTGTCCACAAGGTTGCGGAGTGTGTTTATAGGAATTTTCGACCATTCTTCCAAAAGCAAATCGGTGAGGTCGCACACTGATGTTGGTTGAGAAGGCCTGGCTCTGTAATGATTTCCGGGATTGGACTGAGAATGAGGGAAAACTCGAAGAAGGCAAAACTTTATTTTCATGTTTAAATCAGAGGTTTATTTAAAGAATTTGAACAGCATAATTTTTCCACTTATCTCAACCCACCGTTTACATTATTTCACGTTGATGAGAAGTACTGTCAAATTCCTCAGCACTATTATGAATGCAGCTGTCTCATTATTGTGTCTTCAATTCAAATTTAGAGGGTGGTTCAGCAGCAGACTGGAAGGAGGACGCTTGCAGGAAAGGCGGCAGGAGAATCAACCTTTTAGTTGTATCATAAAAGAGGCTCCGCCACTCTTTGGTTTGTCAATGACATGTTAAAAAAGGAGCAAACCTGAGATCAGTTTTCAGTGCCTGGGGAAAATAAAAATTACACAAAAATATTGGAACCCGATATCTGTGAATGCATCTCGCATTCTTGTCCGTGTATGCCATGGTTCTGGTACCAAGTGGGGGGGTCCTTTGCTCAATGATTGCAATTCTTATTAAACACCAGCTGTTTGATTGTAACATGTGTCTTAGTCGGAGTTTTGATTGCCCAATTTGGAGGTTTTGAAATCACCCTGTAAAATCGCAAAAGCTAATTTGTTGCATGTATATACAGTAGATAGCAGTGACGTGCGGTGAGGTTGATGGCTGGTGAGGCACTGACTTCATCACAGTCAGATTTACAAACATATTAACCCTAAAGAAGATCTTATTCACCATTTGATTGGCAGCAGTTAACGGGTTATGTTTAAAAGCTCATACCAGCATTCTTCCCTGCTTGGCACTCAGCATCAAGGTTTGGAATTGGGGGTTAAATCACCAAAAATGATTCCCGGGCGCGGCACCGCTGCTGCCCACTGCTCTCCTCACCTCCCAGGGGGTGGTCAAGGGGATGGGTCAAATGCAGAGGACAAATTTCACCACACCTAGTGTGTGTGTGACAATCATTGGTACTTTAACTTAACTTTAACTTTACACATACAAACTGTAGCACACAAAAAAGCACATTTAATTAAAAAAAAAACGTTATTATGGTCTTACCTTTACTTATAAATGAAGTCCATGCGCTGCTCCTTTTGAACAAAAGCATCGATAACTTGTTTATGGAAGTCTTCCTTATCTTTCTTCAGTTTTAAAAGTCTCTCTGTCTCGATGGGGATCTTCCTTTAAGTATTACCTCCTGCTTCGATTGAAAGTCCAGTTTAGAAAACTGTTTTATTTTCGATATGTAATCCTCCATGTTAATAGTCCAGGCGAGAGGAAAAAATAAACGATCACTGCTAATTGTTGCTACTTTTTGTCACTTCTTCTGCAGCCGAGTAGTCGCAAGAATGATCTCTGGGATCACTAGCGCCCTCTACCACCAGGAGGCGGGATTACTGCGAGCCTCACACAGTGCGTCTTCGCAGCCGTTTTATGATTGCTCAGCACAAGAAATACGTTACACACATACAGTTGTTGACAAAATACACTGTACATTATACACCTCAGCTAACTAAACTATGGAAATGTATAATATCATTTATATAGCAATACGGTCTCACTGCACAGCAGGCCAGCAATTAGCCGAGTCATTGCGCAATCCATGTTGAGGCTCAACTCAGTGACGTGCCTCAACTGGCTGCTGACTCAAGTCTCTTCTCAGTATTTGAACGGCAAATGTGAAAATTCAGCGATTTTGAATAAAAATAATCTAAAACTGGTGAAGTTAAATGAAAAATAACTTTATAGTATAATCACTGGATACATATAACAATTTAATTTTTTTTTTTTTCTTTTTACTTTTTTTTTCTTTCCATGATGGCACGTGAGGCCCGCCTCACCTGCCTCCCCTGACTGCACGTCACTGGTAGATAGATAGATAGATAGATAGATAGATAGATAGTAGCATATGCAATGTAAATTAGTTAGTTAAAGTTAAAGTACCAATGATTGTCACACACACAATAGGTGTGGCGAAATTATTCTCTGCATTTGACCCATCACCCTTGATCACCCCCTGGAAGGTGAGGGGAGCAGTGGGCAGCAACGATGGCCGCGCCTGGGAATCATTTTTGGTGATTTAACCCCCAATTCCAACCCTTTATGCTGAGTGCCAAGCAGGGAGGTAATGGGTCCCATTTTTATAGTCTTTGGTATGACTCTGCCGGGGTTTGAACTCACAACCTACCGATCTCAGGGCGGACACTCTAACCACAGCATTGTTGGGATATATTATTTTGGGATATAATTAAGATAATGAAGGATGAAGTGATTAAGAAATGTTTAATATATATATGCTTAGAATAGGCCATGCAACTAATCATATCCTCTAAGTTCCAGTTGGAACTGGGTCCAAGTTCAAGCACAGGCACATTCACTCTTATCGTCCACATTCTTGCTACTGTTGACATGACTTCTTCGCCGAGGTCTGAAGGACAACACCAGATATGAAGTCAGATTCCAGGAAAGAGAAGGCAGAGTAAGATTCCATACCTGGAAGCAGACACCTCATTGCATATTCATACATTGTGATATATATTGTAAGAGCGCGAGGGGGAGGGCGCGTCTGGACCGCCCTGTGTAGGTCGCCGTATTGAATGCTACTAGCATACCTGCCAACTTTTTAAATCAGAAAAACCTAGTAGCCAGGGTCCAGGGGCTGCAGGCCCCGGTAGGTCCAGGACAAAGTCCTGGTGGGGGGTTCAGGCTTCGCCCCCCGACGCAAAATGATTATTAGCATTCAGACAGGTTAAAATGTTGCTAAAACCATCACTTTTCTATCAGTCACAGTGACTTTTCAAAACAAAAATATTACAGCAAAAATCATATGGGTTGATTGACATGTTTATTCTGTAAGCTAACTTCAATAGTTTGAAATTATTTTGACAGTTAATGCCAGTTATCCTGTCAACCTTTCACAAGACTTCAATTTGTTAATTGAAAGTATAAACACTTTTTACAGTAAACAAATGGTAAAACAGTACTAAACAATTCCATAAAAAAAAAAAATTGGTGTCATTATTAACTTTCTGTCCAAGCTTGTATAATCTACTGCCTTGTTCAATTGTAAAAAATATTCTGTGCCTAAAATTCACATTTCTATCACAATTATCATACTGTAAACATGGTAAGCTAACTTCATTAAAATTAATAGTCCTGTCAATAGCATGGAATTACAATTCAAATGTAGTTTTTTTGTAAGCCTTTCAAAATAATTCAAAATATGAAAAATTAATGAAAATTAATTTAAGCCATCAGACACTTGAAAAGTGGCACATCACATCTCTAATGTAATCATTTTAACTTTTCAACAGAAATAGCAGTGCAAAAATATTAAGGACATACTTCTGTATTTTGGTAGTTATGCTGTCAACATTTAACAAGATTTCTTCAACTTGGACTTGAAAGCATAAATAGTATAAACACTTTTAACAGTATAACAGTACTAAACAATTCCAATAGATAACATTGGTGTCATTACCTTTTTGTGGCTAAAATCCGAAAAACGTTGAAAGTTTTCCACTTGTATCGCTAGCAACGGCATTAGACTTGTGTTCTTTTGTCCCAACGTGGTCTTTTACATCGCTAATTCCTTCGTGTCCGATCGAAAAATCTTGTCTGCACAAGGTGCAATTCTCGTAGTTTTCACCCTTTTTGGAACGGATAATTAATAATTATAGTAATAATAATTAGGCTTTTGAATATTCTTCACGGAATGACTGCAGTTTTCTTTTCGGTTTAAGACTCGTTTGCGATTTTTCTCCGGCTGATTCCATGATCGTTCGCTCGTTTGGAAACAATGGCAACAGGTGCCTCGTGCTTGGCAGCGGTGCTATAAATAGCCTCGCGCATTTAAAAAAATTTGTTTTTTTTAATTAATGAAAAACCGTATTTTTTATCACTGCAACCGTAACCCGGAGAAGGTTGATGAAAACCGTACTAATTACGGGAAAACCGGAGTAGTTGGCAGGTATGTACTAGGGACAGATAGCATTCAGACAAATTGTATTAAAATTGTATCCAATAGGGAATAAATACAAACGTACTTCTGATTTTAAGATTATGCATAATGTCCTCTTTAAACATCTTCTTGCTCCAGATTAAACAAATACCACAACAGCATCAAGCTAGGGCATTTTATGTAGAAATGTCACAAATGTTTTTTTTTGTATCTTGTATTTTGCATCTCATGAAAGTTATACTGACATACTTTGTTATCTATATGTTCTGTTTTACAGTGTTTTGAAATCAAGACTCTTAAAAGGCTCGCAAGTTAAGACAACCTGTCATCTGTCTCCTCGGGATGTGAATCTTACAACAACTCATGATTCCATTCAATTCAGATTCCTGTGACGACTCAATTCAGAATTGATTCTCTTTTCAAGAAGGTTCTTAATTCAAACTGATTCTCGGGATATCATATTTGGTATGAAAATGATAAAACCTTTTCAAAACCGGTTGCAGGTTTAAAAATTCTACTCTTGGCATCTGGTGTCATGTCTGTGTAATCATGTTTTGTTTTAGTCATGTTTTGTTTTGTTTAGTTATTGGACTCTTTAGTTTCTGGTTGTTCACTCCCTTGTTTTGTTTCCATAGCAACCCATTAGTTTTCACCTGTCACATCACGCACCTGTTTCACGTTTTGAGTCACGCTGTTTTCGTTAATCATGTCTGTGTTATTTAAGCTTTTCTTTTTCTGTTGGTCAGCATGGCGACATCGCATTTATGCTCTGCACACTTTTTATCCTCTCAAGCCATGTTCACAGTCCCATGCCACAGTAAGTGTTTTGTTTCGTGTTCTTAGTTAATTGCCTTTGTGCTATAATCTTTTTGGTTTCATAGTGGGGCGACCTCATACCCCTGACACTCTGCTTCACACTTTATCATCACTCTGCTTCATGCCATGTTCATAGTCCATGCCAAGTAAGTTTTTTGTTTATTAAGGCCACAGTTAGTGTTTTTGTTTCATTGTTCATAGTTTCTGCCTTAGTGCAAGTTTTGTGTTTATAGCCAAGTTTTGTACCTCCACTGTGAGCACCTTTTGTTTGTTCCTTTTTATTGACATTATATTAAATCATGTACTCCCCTTCACGCCACGTATGGTCCAAATCATTTGCACCACGGGGGAACAAATCACGCCATAGTTCAAGTCATGACATCTGGTGTTTGTAAGTAAGTGTTGAGATGGCATAAAACAGTGTTTTTGTTCAAATATTTTATGAATTTGTAGATAAAATCTCAATCATTAAACATATTTGGTGCTAGCACACTTATTTGCACTTACTCAAATTCAAAATGCACTTTGTCTTGTATAAGCAGGCTCGTAATTCCCCAGTACATGGCCTATACATTTAGCGGTTTGAAAACAGCAAGATTGCTACATTTTTTTCCATCTACAATTTCGTTCTGTTTTGAAACATTGTGCCAACTGTGTGATTCAGGGCCGGATGTTATCTCTGCTAGAGTACATCAGGCAGAGCATCTTCACACAGATAACGTCCAAGGTACACCCTCTTATCTGCTCTCTGTGGTCCATCTAACAAAGTGCACTATACTCTATGCATAAACCAAGACCCCATTACAGTAAATACTTTCCTGCCAGTTGCTTAACTGCAACAATACAGCAATGCAGTGTGTTATTTAGATACCAGAGGTGTCAGAATATCAGAAAATACCTCGGCACAATCCACTTCCAGTGTTAGGAATACACTACTGTAGCTAGAGGTGAAAACATTATCACTATCGAGCCAAGCAGCTTGCGTTCTGAGCCTCCAGGCACGGTCAAGGACGAGGAGGAGCCTGTCACAGCAGGGTGAAAACAGTCGGGGAGAAAAGCAAACATTTTTCCTAAAGGCGAGCAGCAAGAGTGGCATGAGCAGTGACTGACAAAATTGGCACAGTCGCCGGTCCCGGAGGAGAGGCAGACGTACACGTGTTTCAGCATGTTTTATTCAGCATTTTGTGCTCTTACAAGTTGCTGTCCTTTGATCACACTGACTCATTTTAATGCAGACTCCGGCATACCTCAGGCCCTATGCATGACTGTGCAGTATACATTTTTCGATCATAACATCATACATGCAACATGCTTCATTTGATCATTTATTAGAAATCTGCGTTCAAAGAATCCCGGCTAATTAGTGATTCCCAGAGCTCCAAAAAAGTCTGCAGGTGCCCACACTTTTTCTGCAGGCGAGCTATTTTTCAATTGACCAAGTCAAGGGGATCTACCTTTATTCATATATATCCATCCATCTATCCATTTTCTACCGCTTGTCCCTCTCAAGGTCGCGGGGAGTGCTGGAGCCTATCTCAGCTGCATTCGGGCAGAAGGGGGAGTACACCCTGGAAGTTGTATATATATATATATATATGTATATATATATATATATATATAATGTGTATTTATTGATTTATTTATTAAAAGAGATTTTAGATTTATTGGTTCCCGTTGGCGAAATTCATTTTCACCGCCGTACATTTAAACATTAGACATTACACATCACGAAACAAAAATAACAAAAAGACATCATGCATAACCAACACATTTACAGGCTTGTCAGACAGACTGTTAAGGCATACTTGCCAACCCTCCCGGATTTTCCAGGAGACTCCTGAAATTCAGCGCCTTTCCCGAAAACCTCCCGGGACAAATTTTCTCCCAAAAATCTCCCGAAATTCAGGCGGAGCTGGAGGCCACGCCCCCTCCAGCTCCATGCGGACCTGAGTGACGTGTTGACAGCCTGTTCACACGTCCGCTTTCCCACAATATAAACAGCTAATGATCGAGGGCGAGTTCTTGGTTTCTTATGTGGGTTTATTTTTAGGCAGTTTCATTAACGTCCTCCCAGCACGGTAACAACACACAACAACAGCAGTCAAGTTTTTGTCTACCGTAAAGCAGTCCGTCTGCCGTAAACAGCAATGTTGTGACACTTTTAAACAGGACAATACTGCCATCTACTGTACATGCATATGTGACCCACCCATAATGTGTCACATTTTTGTGTTGATTTATTTATTTTATTTTGTGGTTTGAATTCGTTTTTGGAGCTGTCATTACACATGTATCAGTATTCACATTGGTCAGTAGGGGGCAGTAGGGCGTTTCTTCCCGATTGAATGCTATCACCTGCAGACCGGAAGTGTCTTGTCATTCTGATGAGCGCGACCAGTCTGTGAACAATTGAAACGTCCTGTGTGCTTTTTCCTCCTGTATAACAGGTTAGTTTTGGTGAATCAACTCACTGAATAATATCCATGTGATCTTTATAAGTTTAAGTACACATTCTGATGGTGGAGCCTAACTCTAAAGTGTTTGTGAGTTTTAGTTTGTATTTGTGAATGAATCCAGTGCACAGCTGCAGTAATCAATACAAAAAGGCGACGTGAGTACGCAATGTTTATATAGGAACTTCTGATCCTAATTCAGACTCCCAAATTAGAGCTCCCACTTTCTTATTGATTTTATAATGTATATTTGTATAATGTGTGTGTTCTGAAATAGTGACAGAGAATAGAACAAGGATGGACAATTCAACCCTTAACTCAACAATGAGTAGATGAGTGTTATGTGTGTGTATATGTGTAAATAAATGAACACTGAAATTCAAGTATTTCTTTTATTTATTTATTTATATATATATATATATATATATGTATATATATATATATATATATATATATATATATATATATATATATATATATATATGTAATAAAAATATATATATATATGTAATAAAATATATATATATATATATATATAGCTAGAATTCACTGAAAGTCGAGTATATATATATATATGTATATATATATATATATATCTTAACCACGCCCCCCACCCCCCACCTCCCGAAATCGGAGGTCTCAAGGTTGGCAAGTATGTGTTAAGGGCGGCTATAGCTGCAGGGATAAGGCTTTTCCTGAGGCGGGAGAACATCCGCACCGTAACACAACATAAACACAACAGAACAAATACCCAGAACCCTTTGTGATTAAGGGCTATATAAGTAAACTTGGATTGATAGATTGATTCCAGTGGAAAGAAAAAAAACAGACTCATTACTTAGATTTCAACAAAGTTGATTACAGCGGGGATTTTTTTTAATGTTTTTTGTATGCCTGATCCTTTGTCAGGTCTTCTTTCTTTTGGTGATCCAGATATTTCATATTTTGGACAAGTCTTCTTTTTATTATTGTTTTATTCTTAATCTATTTCTGAAGTACAATGGATTAAGGGCCCAACATGTGCTGTTTCGTATTGTTGTGGTATATGCAGCAAATATAAAGACTCACCATTTAGATTTATAGAAATGTGTTTATTTAGACAACAAAGACTATTTTTAGCACGTTGGAAGTTGCGCTCTGGGAGGCGCTGGTGTTGATGTCGTATCTGGAATTATCCAAGCATAAGAAATTGCATATTGCAAGAAAAGTTCTCATATATGAATAACATATCTGCTACATGAAAAAAAAAAGTCATGAAAAAAAGGCAAGCTGACGCGAAAACAAATCAGTTACATTTGTTTTAATTATCCCCTTAAGTCATTCAACAGGTATACAACTTAAAAAATAATATTGTTGAATAGATGACTTGTCTAATATTTGTATTTCTTAGTTCAAAAATGTTGACACGCACACGGAAGGAATATTCTCTCTCAATCGTGTGTCTTTGCAGCATGGTTGCCTATTTGCATGCACTTTCTATACGTGCTAAATGTAGACACAAAACAGCGGTCGCAGAAAATGTTCAGTCTTGATAAATCACATTATGAGCGCTGAATGGTTATATATGGGAGTTCTGATGATCATCATATTTTCTGCATATACAGGAACATGCTAAATGGATTGCTGTCTCTACTTTGCTAGATTGAAAGACGCAATCAGCTTTGTTTGGGTCCTTGACGATGACTTCTGTTTTGCTTGATCAGCTGTTTTACTGCCGTGTGACAGGGACCGTATAGAAACAATTAAGATATGTACAAACCCCGTTTCCATATGAGTTTGGAAATTGTGTTAGATGTAAATATAAACGGAATACAATGATTTGCAAATTATTTTCAACCCATATTCAATTGAATATGCTACAAAGACAACATATTTGATGTTCAAACTGATAAACATTTTTTTTGCAAATAATCATTAACTTTAGAATTTGATGCCAGCAACACGTGACAAAGGGAAAGGTGGCAATAAATACTGATAAAGTTGAGGAATGCTCATCAAACACTTATTTGGAACATCCCACAGGTGTGCAGGCTAATTGGGAACAGGTGGGTGCCATGATTGGGTATAAAAACAGCTTCCCAAAAAATGCTCAGTCTTTCACAAGAAAGGATGGGTCGAGGTACACCACTTTGTCCACAACTGTGTGAGCAAATAGTCAAACAGTTTAAGAACAACGTTTCTCAAAGTGCAATTGCAAGAAATTTAGGGATTTCAACATCTACGGTCCATAATATCATCAAAAGGTTCAGAGAATCTGGAGAAATCACTCTACGTAAGCGGCATGGCCGGAAACCAACATTGAATGACCGTGACCTTCGATCCCTCAGAGGGCACTGTATCAAAAACCGACATCAATCTCTAAAGGATATCACCACATGGGCTCAGGAACACTTCAGAAAACCACTGTCACTAAATACAGTTTGTCGCTACATCTGTAAGTGCAAGTTAAAGCTCTACTATACAAAGCGAAAGCCATTTATCAACAACATCCAGAAACGCCGTTGGCTTCTCTGGGCCCGAGATCATCTAAGATGGACTCATGCAAAGTGGAAAAGTGTTCTGTGGTCTGACGAGTCCACATTTCAAATTGTTTTTGGAAATATTATACATCGTGTCATCCGGACCAAAGGGGAAGCGAACCATCCAGACTGTTATTGACGCAAAGTTCAAAAGCCAGCATCTGTGATGGTATGGGGGTGCATTAGTGCCCAAGGCATGGGTAACTTACACATCTGTGAAGGCACCATTAATGCTGAAAGGTACATACAGGTTTTGGAACAACATATGCTGCCATCTAAGCGCCGTCTTTTTCATGGACGCCCCTGCTTATTTCAGCAAGACAATGCCAAGCCACATTCAGCACGTGTTACAACAGTTTCGTAAAAAAAGAGTGCAGGTACTTTCCTGGCCGCCTGCTGTCCAGACCTGTCTCCCATCGAAAATGTGTGGCGCATTATGAAGCATAAAATACGACAGCGGAGACCCCGGACTGTTGAACGACTGAAGCTCTACATAAAACAAGAATGGGAAAGAATTCCACTTTCAAAGCTTCAACAATTATTTTCCTCAGTTCCGAATCATTTATTGAGTGTTGTTAAAAGAAAATATGATGTAACAGTGGTGAACATGCCTTTTTCCCAACTACTTTGGCACGTGTTGCAGCCATGAAATTCTAAGTTAATTATTATTTGCCAAAAAAAAAAAAAGTTTATGAGTTTGAACATCAAATATTATTTTGTCTTTGTAGTGCATTCAATTGAATATGGGTTGAAAAGGATTTGCAAATCATTGTATTCTGTTTATATTTACATATAACACAATTTCCCAACTGACATGGAAATGGGGTTTGTAAATAAACATTAACAAAATCTTTCGTACCGTTATACCTCTGCGGTTTTTAGTCCTATGCGACTATTTTATGTAAAAACAAATATATTTATTCTAAAATTTGGTTAATATATTATGCCAATTATATTATTTTGTTAGTAATAATCCTCTCCTGTCATTCCTTCTCGTCTCTTGCTCTCCTGCCTGCTGTGTTGTCTACAAAAAAAGTGTTTATTGCAAGCAAAATTTAACTCGGGACTGTTTTGTCAAAATGGGCCAATACTAAATCTGATAAACTGTTAAACTCCCATGGAAAGAGACGGCATATTTGCAATATTACTGCTTGGTTTGAGAAAACACAAGAAAAGGTAGGATAACATATTGCTTTCATTTAATCTTGGCATGTGTACAATAACATTGGCATGCAACATGCGCGCTTCTCTGTCAATCCCGTAGTGTGCAGGTGTACCTGAGGTTGTGATCGGTGAATTAAAATAATGTTCCATCCAACCATTTTCTACCGCTTGTCCCTTTTGGGGTCTCGTGGGTAATGTAGTGATTTTTTTTTAAAGTAGCATTGATGTTCGTTTTCTATATATATATATATATATATATATATATATATATACATACATACATACATACATATACATACATACATTCATACATACATACATACATACATACATACATATATATATATATATATATATACATACATAAAAAACATACATACATATATATATATATATATATATATATATATATATATATATGCATATATATATATATATTTAAGAGTGTGCATTTTTTACTTTTTGAAGGGGGAGGGTTTGGAGGCGTTTTTGTCAATCAAAAGGGAATGGCTCTACACACAGACTTTTAGTTTGCAAAAAGTGTGTTAATAACTTGACTGTGAAGCTACTTTTTTTTGCTTAATTTACACCAAAGCATATCCAATTCATAATATTTAGAACAGGGTTTTTTAAAAATGTCGACTTCGGGACCCAACTTTTCCAACCCAGAGGGTCCCCGGGCCCCACTCAGATATTAACACAGAATTAATAATCTTACTCTTTTAATTGTATGAATTTATTATATCTAACCTACTAAAAGTTTAACAGGATAAACATTGTCAAATGATATGAAAGCATGTGTTAATCACAGAGATTCTTATCAAGGGTTGGGTCGGACTGATTACAAAAATAAATACTGCAAAAGAAGGCACTCATAAAAACTGATGAAAAAGAAATGTTATTACAATTACGCAGTGCTAAAATAAATTAGTTCTAACTAGATGAATAATAATAATAATAACATATATGTTTCCTAAATAAACTGTCAATAAAATTAAAGTATAAATGAAAATACAGCTTCACCACTTTAGTCATATTTTTTGCACTGAAGAAACGTCTCTATGACTTTAGCTTTAGACTTCTTCAGTTTGTTTGAGATTGTCATTACTGCCACGAGTGGTGAAAAACGGTATTACAAATGGGTGCCTCTGCGGCCCATACAGATGTCACCAGTTTAATTTTGCCTCAATTTTCACTTTAAACATGAGTGTAGAATGTGTGAAGAATGCACTACCGACCTGACAAGTCTGAAAGAGAAAGCGATTATACAGTGTTATGGTGTTGGTTGGAGCACATTGCAGCTAGTCCTCGGTAGTCACACGCAAGATTCTCACAGGAATTTGGCAAAATGACAGTGGCTGAGAAAATATTTTTCGGCGGCCCTCTCGGGGGTTCTCGCAGTGAGGAATGGTTAAGTAAGACTGATTTAGACCACAAGGAAGTGTGTTAAATGTAGATTAAAATGATCATAGTTCCCCTCAAGGAAAAAACAAAACAAATTTCTGCCAATAATTATGTCCTGTTACAGTATATTGTGGTGTGCTTTGATGAAAATTGATGTTCGTATTAAAAAGTATGAAAAAAATTAATGACGTTCTTGGTTGTCATTTGACAGCTGCAATAGTATAGCACAATGCTACTAGAAAATAAGTATAATTATCACTCATCCATGCATACTGGACACTGGCCGAGAGTTAGTGGGCGGCCGAGAGTGGAGTCGGCTCTCTTGGTTGCTTTGTTGGGTCTGCTCCTGTCTCTGGCCATGCTCCCCCCACCCCAGCAGACGATGGCGTGGAACACAGCAGAGATATTTTTTTTGTTTTATTAATTTTTTTGTAGCTGTATGTAGACATGTCTGGTTGCATAAGCTATGCTCTTTCAATGCCTTAAATGTCCTTTGTGGTCTTTGATGTTTGATGTTTCCCTCTTACACATACAGGTATGCTTATGTGTGCTATGCATACTTGCCAACCTTGAGACCTCCGAATTCGGAAGATGGGGGGGTGTGGGAGTGTTAGTGGCGTGGTTGCGGGGGTGAGGTTGAGGTGCAAGCAGCATACCCCTTTCCCTTCGAGCTGTCCTGGATGAAATTAAATTATTTTTTCCATTCATTTTGGAACTTGCAAGCGTATTTCTTCTTCTTTCTCGTCGTCGCCATGTCTCTTCTTCGTTCTTCTGCTTCGTCTTCTTCTTGTTGTGTGTGCAGTTGTGCACTGAGCTCCAAAAGCCGTAGATGTTATTGAAGCATCCCGGAAGAATTAGTGCTGCAAGGGGTTCTGGGTATTTGTTCTGTTGTGTTTATGTTGTGTTACGGTGCGGATGTTCTCCCGAAATGTGTTTGTCATTCTTGTTTGGTGTGGGTTGACAATGTGGCGCTTATTAGTAACAGTTTTAAAGTTGTTTATACGGCCACCGTTAGTGTGACATGTATGGCTGTTGACCAAGTATGCCTTGCAGTCACTTGTGTGTGTGTGTGCTTAAAATTAACGTTGTCACTAAACCAGTTAAAAGATCATACAATGTGTCAGCATTTCTTGACATATTCGAGTAAAGACCATTGTTAAACCCGTCCAACGCTACATTATTATGTGACTGGGCCGGCACGCTGTTTATATGGAGGAAAAGCGGACGCCTGGACAGTATGCGGCTGTTAAGGGGTGAAGGTTTCAGGTGAGAAAGGCAGTGCTTTTAAGGCATGCCCCCAATATTGTTGTCCGGGTGGAAATCGGGAGAAATTCAGGAGAATGGTTTCCCCGGGAGATTTTCGGGAGGGGCACTGAAATTCGGGAGTCTCCCGGGAAAATCGGGAGGGTTGGCAAGTATGGTGCTATGGCTGTGAGTTTTTTTCCCCCTTGGCCTCAGTCTGGACCCCCTGGACCTGTTTCTCACCTGTTTTGTAAGGGGCGCCGGAAGTTGGCAGACCCGTCAGCGATCCTGTTCTGTCTCCCTGTAATGTTTGCCTGCTCTTGAATGGGATTGTGCTGACAATCTTAATTTCCCCTCTGGGATTAATAAAGTATTCCTGATTCTGATTCTGAGTCTGAATTTTATTGCAGTCGCAAAAAAATAGTTTTTCTTCTTTTCAAAAGCAAAGGACACATGAAAGTCTTGCGTAACCACAGCTGCGTGAGCCGCAGTTCCACATGGCTTCCTCTCCTCAGGTGTGATGGTGCTTCACAATCTTCAGCTCGGCTGCTGGGCTGTGAGCCACATGATAATAGCCTCAACAGAACAGGCTAGTAGTGAGGGAGTCATGAAAGTGCAGATAGGGATACAGCATGGGGTGCAGCACAGGGTATGAAATGGCGGTAAAATGGTTCAAATGCTTTTCCCTTTTTTACGGTGTACCTTACCAGATTATTTATACATCTATCTAGCCATAGCACAGAGGAAGCAATTGTCAATTGGACATCCCCACTTGACCTAATTTTACATTTGATCATTAATAGTGTGACACTTGTATTCTTGGTGATCTGCATCAATTTAGTATCGTGTCATCAAAGAGTAAAAATGCATTTATTTCAATATGCATCATAACAAAACGGGTATGTGGGGAGGCGTGGCCGGCAGACCGACAGCGAGGCAGGGCACGCCAGGGCGCGCCGGGAACAACGCCGTAACAAGTATCAGGTGCGTGGATCGCCCACCTGGGCACAATTATATAATCTCCTCCAAGTGTGTAAAAGGGCGGCAGCCGAGAACGTCGGGGCAGCAGAGGGAGTTGGAGAACGAGCAGCACACGCAGCACGCAAGAGACAGAGAGCAAGAGGCAGACGAAGACGCGGCCGACGGAAAAGTGACCCAACTTGCGACTGAGTATTATTTGAAAAAATAAACAAAGTCAAAGCTGCTTGCAGTCATGTCTGTTCTTGGTGGTCCATGGAACCCGGACGACAGCGGGAGACTGTCACAGGGTAATACTAAAAAAAGGGATAGATGTTGATATTTCAACTCATACTGACTGGTATACAAGATATGGAAATGATGTCAGTAGAAAAAACTGCATTTAGCTTAGATAATGAGTCATATATTGGATTAAGGAATCCATTGTTCAAATTCGTTTTAACTATTAAATAAACCTAAACTATCGTTTCTTTTATCTTTGTGGAAAATATTGGACACAATGTGTTGTCAAGCTTATGAGATGCGATGCAAGTGTAAGCCACTGTGACACTATTATTCATTTTTTAAATGTTTTTATTTTTTTTATAAATGGCTGTGATGATAATGTCAATGAGGGATTTCTAATCACTGCTATGTTGGAATTTTGTATTAATATTGATACTGTTGTTGATATTATTAATTTGTTTTTGTGTCATGTTTGTGTGTCCTCTCAATTGCTATTCTGAATGTTGCTGGGCCGGCTTTGGTTTCGGAATTGGAATTGTATTGTTGTGTATTATTTTGTTGGATTGATTCAATAAAAAATGTTTATATGACAAAATATGGCGTTATTTAGTGAACCGATTGTTCTCACGTGAAACAGTTCTTCAGTGTGCAGTTACATTTCCACATCCCCTGGATACATGCACATGCCCGGATGCAAGGGTTGCATGAATTCCAATTGGTAGGACATCTCGCCAAAATACCGGCAAGAAATGTGGACACTTGACAGCAAAGTGGCTACAGACTCAGGACTACAGTGTTGTCCCAAAACCAATATTTTGGTACCTCTACCAAAATTATTTTGTTACTTTTCTAAATAAAGGGGACGACAAAAAATGGCATTAATTGGCTTTATTTTAACAAAATAGGGTACATTGAACATATGTTTCTTATTGCAAGTTTGTCATTAAATAAAATAGTGAACATACAAGACAACTTGTCTTTTAGTAGTAAGTAAGCAAACAAAGGCTCCTAATGTATGCAGTAACATATTGTGTCATTTTCCATTCTATTATTATGTGAAAATTATTATGGACAAGTGATGGAACATTTTTTATTCATTCATTTATTTACAGACCAACATAGTTTTGTATTTCATTATTGTTTCTTTTGTTAATATCAGAGTCCGTTCTGCAAAAAGGTCATCCCCAGAAGCACACAGTTTATGGACAGGAACTCACAGTTAGAATATACATCATCATATAATATGCAAAATACAATACAATACAATACAAAACATTTTAGAATCTACCCACCAAATACCCATTTACAATTTCATTTATAAATAAAAAAGGAATCTTTAAATGCGACTAATGTGAATTCCTCAACCATAAGGGGTGTGCTAAATATACTAAGCAAAACGTCGAAGAATTGGATTCTTTTGTGGAGCTATCAATCATAATCCCAAATCATACATGCCAACCCTCCCGGATTTTCCGGGAGACTCCCAAAATTCAGCGCCTCTCCCGAAAACCTCCCGGGACAAATTTTCTCCCGAAAATCTCCCGAAATTCAGGCGGACTCAGGTCCATGGGGACCTGAGTCCACTAACCCACAATATAAACAGCGTACCTGCCCAATCACGTTATAACTGTAGAATGATGGAGGGAGAGTTCTTGGTTTCTTATGTGGGTTTATTGTTGGGCAGTTTCATTAACGTCTTCCCAGCGCGGCAACAACACACAACAACAGCAGTCACGTTTTCGTCTACCGTAAAGCAGTTTTTCTGCCGTAAACAGCAATGTTGTGACACTCTTAAACGGCACAATACTACCATCTAGTGCATTTGATGAAAGCACTTTTGTGCGTGCCACACAGCAATGCACCATAATCAGAGAGGGTGTTCAGCATGGTTCGAAAAATAGTGACAGAGAATAGAACAAGGTTGGACAATTCAACTCTTAACTCAACAATGAGTAGATGAGTGTTATGTGTGTGTATATGTGTAAATAAATGAACACTGAAATTCAAGTATTTATTTTATATATATATATATATATATATATATATATATATATATATATATATATATATATATATATATATATATATATAATAAAATAAATATACATTTATAGCTATAATTCACTGAAAGTCAAGTATTTCTTATATATATATGTATATATATATATATATGAAATACTTGACTTAGTATTTCGTCAAGTATTTCTTATATATATATATTTAAAATAAAATAAAGATATATTTATAGCTAGAATTCACTGAAAGTCAAGTATTTCTTATATATATATATATATATATATATATATATATATATATATATATATATATATATATATATATATATATATATATATATATACATATATATGAAATACTTGACTTGGTGAATTCTAACTGTAAATATACTCCTCCCCTCTTAACCACGCCCCCAACCACACCCCCCCTGCCCCCAACCTCCCGAAATCGGAGGTCTCAAGGTTGGCAAGTATGTTCCAGATCATCTGGCCTCTACAGGCTACACCAAAGCTTGTACACTTTAGATGACGATTTTCCCTCTTAATTGTCATGGCGGGGGGTCGCAGCTTTCTGCGAGGTTCGTTCCCCCGGGATGCAAACGGACCACTCCGGACAGGACGTGCAGGTAGGAACATGGTTTATTTGTTGAAAGTCAAACAAGTACCAAAAACTGAAAACAAGCCAGAGGAAAAATGTGCCGATCGCACTCGAAGCTAAGGCTAACACTTAGCATAGAAGACAAGGAATACTCACGTAATTGTAGCAAAAGCAAACAATGAAGCCAGCCGACTGACCGGCAAAGGCAGGATTAAATAGTCCCTCTGATTAGTGCTCGGGAAACAGGCGAGCGTCTCGAGCGCCAATCAGAGACAGGTGGAAACAATAAGCACCCACGGTAACTAGAAGCAAACAAGGGTGCACAAAAACAGGTACTAAGGGAGTCCAAAACTAACAGAATATAACAAAAACATGATCCAGGCCATGGATCAGGACATTAAAGGGGAACATTATCACAATTTCAGAATGGTTAAAACCATTAAAAATCAGTTCCCAGTGGCTTATTATATTTTTCGAGGTTTTTTCAAAATTTTACCCATCACGCAATATCCCTAAAAAAAGCTTCAAAGTGCCTGATTTTAACCATCGTTATAAACACCCGTCCATTTTCCTGTGACGTCACATAGTGAAGCCAACACAAACAAACATGGCGGAAAGAACAGCAAGCTATAGCGACATTAGCTCGGATTCAGACTCGGATTTCAGCGGCTTAAGCGATTCAACAGATTACGAATGTATTGAAACGGATGGTTGTAGTGTGGAGGCAGGTAGCGAAAATGAAATTGAAGAAGAAACTGAAGCTATTGAGCCATATCGGTTTGAACCGTATGCAAGCGAAACCGACGAAAACGACACGACAGCCAGCGACACGGGAGAAAGCGAGGACGAATTCGGCGATCGCCTTCTAACCAACGATTGGTATGTGTTTGTTTGGCATTAAAGGAAACTAACAACTATGAACTAGGTTTACAGCATATGAAATACATTTGGCAACAACATGCACTTTGAGAGTGCAGACAGCCCAATTTTCATCAATTAATATATTCTGTAGACATACCCTCATCCGCGCTCTTTTCCTGAAAGCTGATCTGTCCAGTTTTGGAGTTGATGTGAGCCAAGACATCCAGGGGGTTTAGCTCGCTCATCTGCGGGAACAAACTGCCGCCATTGCTTGCCGTGCTACCGAGGTCCTTTGTCCCTGAATTGCTCACACACTCCGGCAGATTCAATGGGGGTCTGGCGGCAGATTTCTTTGACTTTATCGTTGGAAATGCATCTGCTTTGAGTGTCGCAGGATATCCACACATTCTTGCCATCTCTGTCGTAGCATAGCTTTCGTCGGTAAAGTGTGCGGAACAAACGTCCAATTTCTTGCCACTTTCGCATCTTTGGGCCACTGGTGCAACTTGAATCCGTCCCTGTTCGTGTTGTTACACCCTCCAACAACACACCGACGAGGCATGATGTCTCCAAGGTACGGAAAACAGTCGAAAAAACGGATAATAACAGAGCTGATTTGACTCGGTGTTTGAGAAAATGGCGGATTGCTTCCCGATGTGACGTCCCGATGTGACGTCACAATGTGACGTCACATCGCTCCGAGAGGGAATAATAGAAAGGCGTTTAATTCGCCAAAATTCACCCATTTAGAGGTCAGGAAATCGGTTAAAAAAATATATGGTCTTTTTTCTGCAACATCAAGGTATATATTGACGCTTACATAGGTCTGGTGATAATGTTCCCCTTTAATAAAGGTTTACTTCTAGTGTTATATCTCTGAGAAGTAGTGGTCACTTGAATGAGCTGACAGAGTCGAGAATTTCATCCATGTACTACGTTATCCATAATACAAGCACTGTGGTATCTGTTGCACTCCGTAAGCTTCAGAAGATTGTACCCATAAAAAAGATGAATTATTAATCTACTTGTTCATTTACTGTTAATATCTGCTTACTTTCTCTTTTAACATGTTCTATCTACACTTCTGTTAAAATGTAATAATCACTTATTCTTCTGTTGTTTGATACTTTACATTAGTTTTGGATGATACCACAAATGTGGGTATCAATCCGATACCAAGGAGTTCCAGGATCATACATTGGTCATATTCAAAGTCCTCATGTGTCCAGGGACATATTTCCTGAGTTTATAAACATTTTTTTTTTAAACGAACGGACCTTTACTTTTCAGAGGCAGTATATTACCGAATATGATTCATTAGTATCGCGGTACTATACTAATTCCGGTATACCGTAAAACCCTACTACAGACTCTATTTGACATGATTGCAAGCCGTTAGTCCTGCTCGTGTGAATGCTTAAAATAACCAAAATACTGTAAATATTACATGTTATCATTAATGTACATGTTACGACATTATATACATACTGTACTTACAGAATGTATACAAAACATTGGATGTTTTTTTAGAGGGCTTTATAGGCAAAATACGTCAATCTTCATTACCTCTGGCTAGCAGTTTTTACCCTGTTTAAAACACACAGAAAAGAGAGATATGTTTATGTCTTACATAGGGATTGTGAATGATATTTCGCAAAAAGAAAGTGCAGTTCTCCTTTAACAAGTTAATCCGACTCCTTTTCGACGTTAATTACTTATTTACACTACATTTTGCATGTTTAAATTGAGTTCACTGTCCGTGTGAAAGAAATTAAGGTGTCTGAATAAATGAATCAGTTCAATTGTGTTGGTACAGAGTTTCATATTTTATACTTTAATTTGTTCTTATAGCAATGTGTGTGCCTCATATAAATGTATAGCTTTAATGATTGTATATTAGCTGTTGTGAGCTGGCATCGTGAAGTTTGTTTGCGATTCCAAAGCATGCGGAGGACTTCAGGCAGCGTGCGGGTAAGATGACTCTTTATTCCAAGATCACGGGAACAAGTCCAGGGCGTGTGTCGCTAAAAAGCACTCATCGTGTGTAGCCGACTCACGGCTCTGTTACAGGCACATTGAAAACAATTAAAAGGGAACATTATCACCAGACCTATGGAAGCGTCAACATATACCTTGATGTTGCAGAAAAAAGACCATATATTTTTTTAACCGATTTCCGAACTCTAAATGGGTGAATTTTGGCGAATTAAACGCCGTTCTATTATTCGCCCTTGGAGCGTGACGTCACATCGGGAAGCAATCCGCCATTTTCTCAAACACATTACAAACACCGAGTCAAATCAGCTCTGGTTTTTTCCGTTTTTTCGACTGTTTTCCGTACCTTGGAGACATCATGCCTCGTCGGTGTGTTGTCGGAGGGTGTAACAACACGATCAGGGACGGATTCAAGTTGCACCAGTGGCCCAAAGATGCAAAAGTGGCAAGAAATTGGACGTTTGTTCCGCACACTTTACCGACGAAAGCTATGCTACGTCAGAGATGGCAAGAATGTGTGGATATCCTGCGACACTCAAAGCAGATGCATTTCCAACGATAAAGTCAAAGAATTCTGCCGCCAGACCCCCAGGAAAAGAGAGCGGATGAGGGTATGTCTACAGAATATATTAATTGATGAAAACTGGGCTGTCTGCACTCTCAAAGTGCATGTTGTTGCCAAATGTATTTCATATGCTGTAAACCTAGTTCATAGTTGTTAGTTTCCTTTAATGCCAAACAAACACATACCAATCGTTGGTTAGAAGGCGATCGCCGAATTCGTCCTCGATTTCTCCTGTGTCGCTGGCTGTCGTGTCGTTTTCGTCGGTTTCGCTTGCATACGGTTCAAACCGATATGGCTCAATAGCTTCAGTTTCTTCTTCAATTTCGTTTTCGCTACCTGCCTCAACACTACAACCATCCGTTTCAATACATTCGTAATCTGTTGAATCGCTTAAGCCGCTGAAATCCGAGTCTGAATCCGAGCTAATGTCGCTATAAACTTGCTGTTCTATCCGCCATGTTTGTTTGTATCGGCATCACTATGTGACGTCACAGGAAAATGGACGGGTGTATATAACGATGGTTAAAATCAGGCACTTTGAAGCTTTTTTTAGGGATATTGCGTGATGGGTAAAATTTTGAAAAAAACTTCGAAAAATAAAATAAGAATCAGAATCAGAATCAGAATCAGCTTTATTGTCATTACGCAAGGTAATGAGATTGAGGCCATTCCATACAGTGCGATGTGTGCATGCTAGAAAAACAATGTGCAAATATATAAAAATATAAAAAATGTAGAAGTGCAATGAATATGGTGTGAAATGAATATATACATGAAAAAAAACACAAAAAAAACAGGGTGGTTGGTGGAATGGGTTATTGCACCGAAGAGAAGGCAGTTATGAGGGACAATGGGGCAGTCCGTTCAGGATGGTTATGGCCCTGGGGAAGAAGCTGTTCTTTAGCCTGTTTGTTTTGGTTTTAATGCACCTGTAGCGCTTCCCAGAGGGCAGCAGGTGGAACAGGTCAGAGCCAGGGTGGGTGCTGTCCTTGATGATGGCACTGGCTCTGTTGAGGCAGCGGGAGGTGTAGATGTCCGTCAGAGAGGGGAGAGGGCGGCCGATGATCTTCTGAGCCGTCTTGACCACTCTTTGCAGCCTCTCCCTGTCTGCTGCAGTGCAGCTGCCGTACCATACCGCAATACAGTAGGTCAGCAGGCTCTCGATGGACGAGCGGTAGAAGGTCAGCAGCAGGTCAGGCTTCAGGTTGTACTTCCCGAGGACTCTAAGGAAGTGTAGCCGCTGCTGAGCCTTCTTGATGATTGATGTGGTGTTGACTGTCCAGGAGAAGTCATTAGAGATGTGGACTCCAAGGTACCTGAAGGTGTGGACCCTCTCTACACGCTCGCCGTTGATGTAGAGGGGGGCAGGGTCGGTGCTGCTCCTCCTGAAGTCGACAATGATCTCTCTGGTCTTGCTGGTGTTGAGAGCGAGGTTGTTCTCCGAAGACCAGGCCGTCAGCTTCAGGACCTCCTCTCTGTAGGCAGCCTCGTCACCCCTGGAGATGAGCCCGAACCACTGTGGTATCGTCGGCGAACTTGACGGTAAGGTTGTCACTGTGGGCCGGACTGCAGTCATGGGTGTAAAGGCAGTAGAGGAGGGGGCTCAGCACACAGCCCTGTAGGGAGCCGATGCTCAGCGTGCGGGAGGATGAGAGGTGCGGGCCAAGTCTCACATTCTGGGGTCGGTCCGTTAGGAAGTCCCTTATCCAGGCGTTTGTGAGAGGGGGGAGGCCAAGAGTGTCCAGTTTATTGCAGAGTCTGTCCGGGATTATTGTATTGAAGGCAGAGCTATAGTCCACAGAGAGCATCCGGACGTAGCTCTGCTGCTGCTCCAGGTGGTTCAGAGCAGAGTGGAGAGCAACAGCGATGGCGTCCTCTGTGGACCTGTTCGCCCGGTATGCGAACTGGTGGGGGTCGAAGTCTGGAGGGATATGGTCCTTGATGTGCTGGAGAACAAGTCGCTCGAAGCACTTCATGATTACCGGAGTGAGGGCCACTGGTCGGTAATCATTCAGGCTGGTGATGGGAGACTTCTTCGGCCCCGGGATTATTGTAGATGACTTCAGGCAGGATGGGATGACTGCCTGAGCCAGGGAGAGGTTGAAGATCCTGGTGAGGGGGGGAGCGAGCTGGTGGGCGCACGTCCTGAGCACCTTTCCAGGTACTCCGTCTGGTCCGGTAGCCTTCCTGGGGTTCACAGCCAGGAGCACTCGTCTGACACTGGGAACTGATTTTTAATGGTTTTAACCCTTCTGAAATTGTGATAATGTTCCCCTTTAAGGTATGTATATAAACATTTACAGATGCTTTCTGTGTAATTTTATCATTTTGCAATGGATACATCTTACCGTCTGGTATGGCTGATACATGGAAAAATCATTAATTTATTTGAAAATTTAGTGGGTGCGGCTTATATCCCGGTGCACTCTAGAGTCTGAAAAACATGAGGACAGGTGTGTAAAAATAGTGCAAAATACGGTACTTAATTTTGAAGCCTAAAAGGCCTAACACTAACAAAGCGCACAGGACTCTGTAAATGGCTGGGGAAATGTGCCATTATATTCTTATCAATGACGGAGAAGGAAGAGGCTAGAAATTGGTTTGCGGTAAAATTTCATATGAAGCGCCCTTTCATTCTTTAACGGAATTTTTACAAAGGTACATGCGCTTTTTCACGCAAAACAAAGGCCTGCACAGATTGCGGGGTCCTTCCTATGCACAGTGCACAGCGCGTAATCTGTGTATGGGTAGGGGCAGCCTGTACATTAAGGAATGATGTGTTAATTTTACACCACATGTGATTGTTGCTGGTTCGCTCCAAAAAAAAATTAGAACCAATGATGGCTCAGTCGCAGATTTCGAGTTGGGGATGTTTATTTCACCAACTCAAAGACAGCAGTGCACAGTGTGCAAAAGTGCATACAGTACAAAAAATAGTGAACATGAAAAGTAAATACAAAACCAGTAAAATATTTACAAAATGCAAGGATGCACAAACCATATGCAGCTCAAAATCACCAATCGCTGTTTGCAGTACTCCGACTCTCCACAACCAACCTGCTTACCTACTCCCACCCCGACTGAATGAGCAGCCTCTCTTACATTAGTCCAAGCCCCTCCCTCGGGCATACCACTGACATGGAAAAAGAGTGAAAAACCCCAACTTGTACCTTTCGATGTACACATCTACATAACAATAAACAATATGTCATGCTAAACATGATCCAGCATATAAATATATACATTACAGCTCTCTAATGCAGTGTTTTTCAACTTACAGCTCTCTAATGCAGTGTTTTTCAACCTTTTTGGAGCCGAGGCACATTGTTTTCATTGAAAAAATCCAGAGGCACACTACCAGCAGAAATCATTGAAAAATTAAACTCATTTGACAGTAAAAAGTTGTTGTTGCAATTGTTGGATATGACTTTAAACCATAACGAACCATGCATCAATATAGCTCTTATCTCAAAGTAGGTGTACTGTCACAACCTGTCACATCACGCCGTGACTTATTTTGACTTGTTTTGCTGTTTTCCTGTTTTTCAAGTTTTAGTTCTTGTCTTGCGCTCCTATTTTTGTGTCTTTTTCTCTTTATTTGGTATTTTCCTGCAGCAGTTTCATGTCTTCCTTTGAGCGATATTTCCCGCATCTACTTTGTTTTAGCAATCAAGAATATTTCAGTTGTTTTTATCCTTCTTTGTGGGGACATTGTTGATTGTCATGTCATATTCGGATGTACATTGTGGACGCCGTCTTTGCTCTACTGTAAGTCTTTGCTGTCGTCCAGCATTCTGTTTTTGTGTACTTTGTAGTCAGTTCAGTTTTAGTTTCATTCTGCATAGCCTTCCTTAAGCTTCAATGCCTTTTGAAAGGGGTACTCACCTTTTGTTTATTTTTGGTTTAAGCATTAGACACCTTTTTACCTGCACGCTGCCTCCCGCTGTTTCCGACATCTACAAAGCAATTAGCTACCGGCTGCCACCTACTGATATGGAAGAGTATTACATGGTTACTCTGATATGGAAGAGTATTACATGGTTACTCTGCCGAGCTCTAGACAGCACCGACACTCAACAACAACACATATTTTGCAGACTATAATAACTGGTTTGCAAAAAATATTTTTAACCCAAATAGGTGATATGACATAATCTCCCACGGCACACCAGACAGTGGTTGAAAAACACTGCTCTAATGACACTTAATATATACCAGAATACAAAACATACTAGATTTGTACCTTGGCAACATCCCTGATGCGTACATCTCAAAACCACGCCGACCACAATCTCATCTTGTTACTGCCAAGATACACGTCACAACTTTGGACAGGGAAATCAATCAAGAAAAATATCGAAGTCTGGAATGAAGAAGCAAGTGAATCACTTAAAGGTTGTCTTGTAATGACTGACTGGGATTTGTTTGTTTTGTTCATGACTGTAGCACTCATGCCAACGTGTTGACAGATGTATTTACCGTATTTTCCGGACTATAAGTCGCAGTTTTTTTCATAGTTTGCCCGGGCTCCAGTGTGACTCATATATGTTTTTTTCCTTCTTTATTATGCATTTTCGGCAGGTGCGACTTATACTCACTCTGGTGCGACTTATACTCCGAAAAATACGGTACCTCTCACATTACATTCTGTGAAGACACTGTCACTACAACCAAACAAATAACCATTCATCCAAACAACAAAAAATGGTTTACAAGGGACATGAAAATATGCCTTATCCAGAAGAAAATTGTTTTTTTCAAAGAGACAATTTGAGGGTAAAGGAACTACAGAAAAAAATCAAAAGATGGCAAGGCTGGCTAAGATCAACTTTAAAAACAAAGTGGAGCAGAAAGTGATCTCTGGAAGTGCAAGGGAGGCATGGCAGTGTCCAAACACCATGATGGGAAGAGACCCTAAACCTGCATTAGTTAACTGGTCAGACCCCAGCTCCTTTGCAGAATAACTTAGCATCTTCTTCACTTGTTTTATCAGCAGAAACACCTCAACCAACTAGATCTGCCCAACATCTGGTTCCCCCAACCAAGCCATCACAATCACCTGGTGTCCTCCATCCTGCAGAGTCAACCCACACAAGGCATTTGGCTCTGACAAGCGTAAAGGTCGAGTGCTCAAGGAATGCTGCACACAGGTAGGTGTGGTTTTCACCAACTTTTGGATTCTGGGTGTGTCCCAATTTAAGGAATCCACCATAATCCCAATTCAAAAAAAGACTACACACCGATGGCCCTTACCTCTGTGCTGTGTAAAAGTCGAGAGGAGTGTGTGACCAATTTTCTAAAATTCTGTCGAACAAGTTTGATTGCCAACAGTTTGCCAATAAAGCAAAGTTTGGTGTAGAGCACAGGTGTCAAACTCAAGGCCCGGGGGCCAGCTCTGGCCCGCGACATCATTTTGTCTGGCCCACAAACACCTGGAAATGATATGTGTCAATAAAGTACTTAATATTTTCTCACTAAATGTAATTTAATTTTTTTCATTTTGACAGAAAAAATATATGTACTGCTTGAAATTGCATACCTTTTAAACTTTAATAATACAACACATATTATAGTATATTATCATACTTTCATTTACTTATTTATTCTATTTTATTTATTTATTTTTTATCGTGTTCTGTTTGTGTTGGGTTGTGTTTGCTCGGTACTCGTTTTATCTTTTAACCTGCCCATTGTACAGCACTTTGGCTACCCCTGTGGTCAATTTTAAATGTGCTTTATAAATAAAGTTGATTTGATTTGATTTGATTTCCAAACATGTTTTTGTCTTAATAAAAAAATTATAATAATTAACTTTACCGCAAACTACCCATCAAATTAACAAAAATGACATTACATTTTACATTGTTCTTTACAGCATATTACTGTGAATTGAAAAAAACTACTACTGTTTTTTGCGTTCAAATTCTGTTGACTGAGCTGCCAGGTTTTGATTGTAAAATCTACGGTTGTTGTTTTAACGGTGTATTACTGTAAATGGAAAGACAGTACATTTGTTTTTACGGTAGAAAAACTGGCAGCTAAGTTGCCAGAATAAAAAAAAGAACTTGTACTGTTTTTCCATTAACAATATAAATGTTGTAAAAACCAATACAATTATAGGGTGGATTATAGGGCGCATTAAAGGAGTCATATTATTATTATTATTTTTTCTGAATTGAAAAAACTTCCTTGTGGTCTACATAACATGTAATAGTGGTTCTTTAGTCAAAATGTTGCAAAGATTATGTTTTTCAGATCATCTTCAAGCCGCTTTCTGACAGTCGCTTCCGGATGCGACGTTGTTGTAGCGGTGTAGCGTGCAAGGACGGGGGTGGAAGAAGTGTCAAAAGATTGAGCTAGCTGTTTTAATGACATTCAGACTTTACTTAAATCAACAACGGAGCAGCATCTCCTCATCCGGAAACAACAACACCGGAAATGTGTCCCGTGAAAAACCGTCTGACCGGAACTCTCTAATAACTAAAGTTCCTTGGGTGAATAATGTAAACTCACTACACCGGTATGTTTTAGCGCTTTCATGGCGAGTTTACTGACAGATATAAGTAAGAACTTTACACTACTTTAAAATAGAAATGGCAACAGCGGAGGATGAGCATCCCATAACAAGAAGATAGAGAAAAAGAAGAAGCTTATCGACTTCGGTGTCCCCACGGACTACAAAGGCGGATGCACACGATTTTTTCAGGATTTATGCAGATCCCAAATACAGATCAGCAGATACCAGAAGGTAAGAAAAGTTGCTTTTGCATAATATTGCGAAACAAAACGCCAGATAATATGTCTTACCTTATACACACACCATAATAATACTAGAATGTTGAAGCACATCAAGCGGTGCGGTTTCATAGCTTACCAAAGTCGTACTAAAACATTTTGATAGATTTTTGAGCGCCGTGTGTAATGTTCTATATTTTCAATGGAACATATAAAATGTTGGTGTTGTTTACTTGAGTCAAATTGCCTTCATAGTGCAGCCTACACGTATCTCTTATGTTTGACTGCCATCTACTGGTCACACTTATCATTACACCACGTACCAAATTAAATTGCTTTGAGGTCGGTAACCAAAACCAGAATTATTCCTTACATTAGGCACACCGGGTAATGAGGCGCACTGTCGAGTTTTGAGGGGAAACAAAGAATTTTAAGTGCGCCTTATAGTCCGGAAAATACGGTAAGTTGTGTTTATTGTTTGAGCCTTGTCAAAAGAGAATTTATGTCTCTGTTGGGAGAGACAGTAAATCTATCTATCTATCTATCTATCTATCTATCTATCTATCTATCTATCTATCTATCTATCTATGTCAATGTAAAATCAGTAGTTAGACCTCAGCTCAATCTGTATCACCAGCTTTCCCAGATGCAGCAATAACACAAATTCTAACCTCCATCTTTTGTCCTTCAAACCAAGACAAAGCATTCTGTACAACATGCCACTTCCCTAATAGTCGGTTTCTGATTTATAGGAGCATTTCATGTAATTTATCACAGATATTGACCGTTTTTTGATGATTGTGTAGAGGATTGTGGCGAGAGAGAAAAGCATGACTTCCAACAACAATGTTTGGATATGTATTAACAATTTTATTTTCTTGTCATGTGTTTGGAAATTAATTGTGATGAGATTGCTACTGCAACTGCCTAAAAATGTTGTTTCATGTTTTTTATCTTGTTGGGTCGCACAGTCAAGAGATTGAGGGTTCAAGTCTCAGTTTGAGCACCTAATTGTGGGTATCCTCGGGGTATTCCGTCTTTCTCCCATATTCCTAAAACGCACATGTCAAGTTTATTGGAGATACAATTGTGCATATATAAGAATGAGTGTGAATGGTTGTTTGTCAATGTGAAACGGCCAGAGGCTGGTGACCCGAAGTCAGTGGGGATAGGCTCCAGCTTACCCATGACCGTAAACAAGACAATTGGTGTAGAAATGGTATATCATGTTACATTACTGACTTTTGTTGCCTACTTACATTCTCACTGTACTATTTCATGCTCAGAGTCAGAGCATGTCTGTGTTTTTATAATTGAGGTGATGCACCTAGTATTTATGCTGCTGAATATGGATTTTTATATGCCTCTATGTCTTTTAATAATAACCTTCTGAACTAAGAACTACTAAACTGATGCTAAGCTGCTTTTCCCAGTTCATTTCCAGCCAAAAGAGATTGTTAATGATGAATATTTCGTCTTAAATGTTTTTTGTGTTAATAATTGTGGGTGTGTGAAACTCATTCATTGGATTTGCATTCATTGAATTTGCATTTTGTATAGTAATTTGTGACTTTTTGGCACAGATTAGTAAAAAAAAAAAATCAGAGATACCACTGTATTAATGAATATTTAACCAAAGAGATTATTTGCTCGGAAAAACCTTGGACAATTGTTTTTGTATGTTTTCCAGTTATTACAAGCCAAGAGCAGATGTACTTTTTAAATTTTAATGCTGAAGTTTTGTCTGGAGATTCAGTCATGTTGTCTCCACCAAATTCATACAAAACCATGACACATATGCCATTGTTGTCTTTGTCTCTGACTTTCTTTCTCCTCCTCTATGTCCTGTAAAGCCCTTTGAGACTTGCAACCATTGACAGTCTACAGTATCCGAAGCGCCACGGTAGAACTCTAACTGTATTAAACTGTCAAGATGTCACCGGGTATTATGCAGCCCACAGACATCGAGGATTTTAACATGCTGCCTGGCAGAGTGGAGGCACTGTGGGGGAAAACTGGAGGGTTTTTTGGCACTTTCAAATTCATTTTGCATTCATTTTTCATGAGTTGAGCTTTAGAAGTTCCGTATGTTAGGATTGTCACGTACAAATGTCTTTGTTTTCCAATTTAAAAAAAACACATGTTCATACCATTCAGAAATAATTAGAGTTAATAGATGATTATCATTATTTTACATTGTTATCTACAATTTTGCCAAGCAAACCTATTATCAGCAACTGTGAGTCATCTGTATTAATCTCCTTTTACGCCTGCTAATCCACGTTAATCATTTTATAAGACAAATAAATTATTAGAAAACCTTTTTGCAGTTGTGTTTGGTTATCGTTGTTCCACTAAAACAGGGGTGTCAAACTCATTTTAAATCGGGGGCCACATGGAGAAAAATCTACTCCCAAATGGGCCGGACTGGTAAAATCACAGCACGATAACTTAAAAATAAAGACAACTTCAGATTGTTTTCTCTGTTTAAAAATAAAACAAGCACATTCTGAAAATGTACAAATTATAATGATATTGTTGTTTTTTTTACACTTACATGTTGCGGTTAATAGTATTTATTCAGTACTTTCTGAATAAATGATGTGATAATGTCCATCAGTCAACTTATCAGTAGGGATGATGTTCGAAACCGGTTCTCCCGGTTGTTCGTTAAGAAAAGAACCGTTCGATAAGAAAATAACCGATTACATGGACTCGAATCCCTTTTTGAGAACCGGTTCCTGTTATCGAGGCCATTATAGTAAAGAAAAAGAGTTGGGGTAACAGTCAATATTTATTTATTTATTTTATTTTATTTGTTTCTTATAAAATAAAAGTGAGCTTTTGTTAAACCAAATATTGTGTTTTTTTCCATATACAACAACCTATCTGGATTTCGATAAGAGAATCGATAAGTAATCGGTTCGATAAGAGGATTCGATAATGGGCTCGAACTCGATCATTTCTTATCAAACATCATCCCTACTTATTGGTGTTCATTTTCAATCTATCAAGATAAAAAAATAATATCAAAATTCAAGTTACAGGATGTTATTTATGACTGGTGCACTAACATCATGTGGTTTATTTTTGTTTTGTTTTACATATGTAGCATAATCTACAAAGATGCAATTGCTATTGTGACATCTGGTGGACACATTTAAAACAGCAGTTTCTCTCATTAAAAAATGTTGGCTCATATTTATACTTAGCGGGCCTGAACATGTTATATCCGGCCCGCGGGCCGTATGTTTGACACCCCTGCACTAAAAGCTTATGGGTGGATGTAATTAGATTACATTAGATTAGATTAGTTTAATGCAATTTCATAAAACACATTACTACATATGGTTAAAAAAGCCAGATTTAGCCAGAAGGCTAGTTTTCATCTGTAGTCCCATGGCCATGATGTAAAGAAGGCAGTCAAATTACAATTTAAAAGAAAAAGAAAGAGAGAGAAAAAGAAAAAAAGCACACAAGACATATACAATATGATAAAAAACAAAATACAACATAACATTTATCTTAGCATCAAAACAGGCTCATCCTTTAGTGTTGTAGTCATCGATAAGCCACATTTTCAAATTTTTTGTGAAGGCCTTGTAAGTTGTGACCAGTTTAACCTCCTCAGGTATTGACGAGGTTAAATTACATTTTGTTAAACAAAATTCCATTTGTCAAACATCTGTGACCTCTAAATGAGTTTATAAGGGAAGTCATCTCCCCAGGTACCCTGGCCAGAACAGTGATGGTCGACGTCATTGATTGCCAGTCTTTATTTTTTGAAGATATTTATGTTGAAGAATATTTCTAGGATTATATTTATATTTATGGCTTTTACAAAACAGGAATAAAATACAATTAGTAATTACATAAAAAATTGCAAAACCCATGCAATCTATCTAAAATACAAATTAATCTTCCTTCAAATTAAGATGCCATCAAGATACTGTAATGCAAATAATTATTGTGAATGACTGTCATACACGTGTGACTGTTTTGGTCTTGTGTCGTTTAAGTTCCTGTCCAGTACTCTTTAATTGTAGTTTCACTTCCCCTGAGGGCTGGCTGAGTGCTGGCTCCCACACCTGTCCTTGATTGGCAACCGAGACACACCTTCCTGGTTGCCAATCAGGCAGCCCTGCCTGTCTGTCAGTGCTTGATCATTGTACTTTGTACAAGGCTGGTCTCCGTTCCCATGTGAGTGATTGCTTTGTTTATTGTGCACTTCTTAGCTGCACTTATCATTGTTCCCCTGCACTCCCTAGCTGCAAGTATTGACGTTTAGGTATTAAATATTCTTTGACTTACCTTGTGGCTACAGTCATCTCTGGGGTCTCGCTCCAAACACTGTTTTCCGCCTCCCGTTACAATGACCTATCTATAAATCTAAAATAAAATATGTGGTAATTCCTGCCAAACGATGAACATTCCTATGTTCCTGAACGCATTGTCAGTAATGAAGTTTGTGGGTGACCGCAGATTACTGAATGAATTGTCAGTGCGATTTACGCAAAGGCAATAAAATGGCCAAATTAGAAGCACTTAAGGTGAAATATTATAAATAACATTTTCACTTCTGATACCAAAATTGGATCTTTGAGTATTGGCGGATCCTGAAATGATCCGATTCAATATTAGCACGAATCGAACATACTTTTATTATTTTGTAATGTTGAATGTTGGAAGGCCAGGCAAGTTTATTTATACAGCACAATTTGTACACAAGGGAGTTCAAAGTGCCTTACAGAAAATTAAAAGGCAAGATTAAAAACTAAAATAATCATAAAGACAATCATAATTCAAATTTAAAACATACATTGAAATCAACTTCAAACATATTGGAATTAAAATTAAAATCAAACAGTGTAGATAAAACAGTTTCTGTTGTCATATGCACAATTAAAAAAACGTTGAGAGGCGTTGTCAGGTTCATACACTGATGACATCTATTAAACAGACAAAGAAGCAAGGAATTAAGCAGAGACAGAATTCAATTTGGCTCAAAGAGGAGAAACGCGTAGATCTGTACTCTTGGACAGTGTCCCACCACGCTTTGACAAAAGATTGTACGCCTCCTCTTTTATTTGGACTTTCCCTGATTACATGGCAACAGCTTTTTCTAAAGGAAGGGGGGTCGTAAACAGCCATCACCTTTGGTTACAAAACAGTTCAAAGAAAAGGTGCCTGGAGGGGGGTCAGGTCCTGCTTCCTCTCCACCTTGTAGATCTCGGGTCAAAACAAAATATTCCTGTGTATTACAATACATCAAAGAAACCGACACCTTCATGTCGCTTCCCATCCTACACAGTGGAGTTTTACAAGCCTTTTGATTGGTAAAATCAAAGACAGCGTTTGTCTGCTCGCCGGGAACTCATTGAAAAACAAAGTTTTGTGATAGCTTAGATACAATTATTCTGACAGGCGTGTTTCACATCTTCAGGAAGTCTATTCCAGATTTTAGGAGCAAAAAACTGAAACGCAGCCTCACCATGTTTGGTCTTGACTCTGGGCACCAGTAGAAGACTACTCCCTGAGGTTCTTTGAGCTCGAGATGGTTCGTATGTCTTTAACAGGTCGGATATGTATTTCGGAACAATACCATGAAAGGACTTGTTTTAAAGTCTATTCTCTGAGCAACAGGAAGCCAGTGCAGTGACCTGAGCACTGGACTAATATGGTCATAATTCCTGGTTCTAGTCATGACTCAAGCAGCAGCATTTTGGATGAATGCAGCTGTTTTACAGCTTGTTTAGAGAGCCCAGTGAGAAGGCCAATACAGTAGTCTAAACTGCTGGAGACAAAGGCATGGATTAGTCTTTCTAAGTCTGATTTAGATATTATTCCTCTGATTTTGGCAATGTTTTTCAGGTGGTAAAAAGCTGCTGATGTGGTTCAAGTCTGATTCCAACATTTCCCCAGATTTCGAAAATGATCATTAGGTTTAAAGGAGAGAGTCTCAAGGTGACTAATAATAGTTGTCTTTGCTTCCTTCTGTGGACCAAAGACAATTTGTGCTTTGAGTCACTAGAGAAAAGCGCTATATAAATATAATTCACTTCACTCCACTGAATAAAAAAAAAAAAAAAAATGAATTGAGCGTGTGCGTGTGAGGGGACGCGTGCTGCCACGGAAAAAAGGCAAGCCAGAGGCAGCAAGTACCTCTGCCTCACAGTAGGGGGTGATATATCAAAAGTTCATGAACCGCCAACACCGGTTAACCCTTAAGAAGTAGAAGAAGAAAATAACAGACGGTGACGCCTTTTCACCCTAAAAATGGAGGATTTGATTTCTAAAACAAGGAATTTTTCAAGACTGGACTTTCAATCAAAGCTAGAAGTCATTAATATTGGGAGACCAACGCCAGAGCTGCCAGATTTGATTCAAATGTGTGTGGTCCGAGGACAGAAAATTACTTGTTCATTTCAAAAGGATTGGTATACTGGAAAAGAATGGCTTTGTGGCTGTGTTACAAAAAAACATATGTATTTCTTTCCCTAAATTTAATTCTTAACGAGTGACCGTGTTTGGACCCAAATGGGATAAACTAAGATGGCCACTTGTCCAGGGTGCACGTTGCCTTCCGCCCGAATGCAGCTGAGATAGGCTCCAGCACCCCCCGGAACCCTGAGAGGGACAAGTGGTAGAAAATGAATGGGTTGGGATGGATCTGATAAACCTGCCAAAAAGACTCGAAAAACATGAAAGCTCACCTGCCCACATTCAAGGTCAGATTTCTTTCAAAAACGTTTGGAATATCACATATTGATCTGGCTCTAAATGAGACTAAATATCAGCATCCACAATGTCAATGTAAAGGAACATGGTGAGATATTAAAAGACCTGATAAACGCCACTTGCTTTTTGGGGAAACAGGAGCTTGCATTTGGTGGCAATTATCTCAATTGACTTTTAAAACTCAAAGAAAAAGAGAAAAAGGAGGACTTCTACAACAAAGTCATAGAGATCTTCGTCCAGAAGGAAAGGCGAATGGACTTCATTTACAAGTAAAGGTAAGATATACTGACTAGTTCAGGGGTCCCCAAACTGCGGCCTGGGGGCCAGATGTGGCCCGCCAGCGTCCAAAATCCGGCTTGCGGGAAGTCCCAAGTTAAAAAAAAAAAGTTATTGTGGAGGGGGGCGTGGCCTGCGGGCCTGCCGCGGAACGGGGTGTGCCAGGACCGGCCTCAAAGACAGCGACAGGTGAGTAGATGGCCCAGGTGGGCCTTTTTATCTAATCACCTGTCGCCTTTATTAGCAGCAGCCGGTGCGAGACACGTTGTTGGAGTTGCAGTGGGAGCCAGAAAGAGAGAGAGAGAGAGACACGGACTCAGAAAAATACATTTTGTACGATTTATGAAAATAAAACAGTGTTGTACCCTTAAATCCGGGCTCTCGTGGCAGTGTGTGGTGGTCCGAGGAACCCACTAGAGGGCAACCTCTACAGTTATTTATTTTTGTATTATTATTTTTTTAAATCTGTCCTCTCTAATCCATTTTCCACCGCTTGTTACTCTCGGTGTCTCCTAGCCGCTCAGGCAAATTATATTGTCGAAAAAGGCATTTTCCCATCGATAACGTGACATCATTGCGCTCGCACCGCAGTGTCAGGCGAGCACGCAGAAACTGCACGCTCTTTCAGTTAATTAGTGCGCGAGGAATATATATATATATATATATATATATATATATATATATATATATATACATTCTTCATTCAAGGTTAAGCACACAGTTTTTTGCAGACAACCAAAAGACCACAATTGGAAGAAAAACACTAGCTGTTTTGTAATATGATTATGAAATAAAAAAGTAACACTTAAATTTGGATATATGTAAATATCTGCCTCCGACAATATATATATATATATATATATATATATATATATATCTTTCAGTTAATTAGTGTGCGAGGAATATATATATATATATATATATATATATATATATATATATATATATATATCTTTCAGTTAATTAGTGCGCGAGGAATATATATATATATATATATATATATATATATATATATATATATATATATATATATATATATATATATTCCTCGCGCACTAATTAACTGAAAGATATATATATATATATATATATATATATATATATATATATATATATATTGTCGGAGGCAGATATTTACATATATCCAAATTTAAGTGTTACTTTTTTATTTCATAATCATATTACAAAACAGCTAGTGTTTTTCTTCCAATTGTGGTCTTTTGGTTGTCTGCAAAAAACTGTGTGCTTAACCTTGAATGAAGAATGTAAGAAAGACAAATACTCCTTTCTCTTATCTAGCATTCTTCCCAGGTGCGGAGGACAATGGGCATGTGTTTTGGCTGGAGGGACATGAGTGTGAGGGTGGGAGAGAGAGAGACTTAAGAGGGGAGAGGGTTTTTCGGGGGGGGGCAGACCATCTTGGCGGCGCGATTGAATGTTCTATGCTGGACTGGTCTCAATGTATATGCAAAGCTTTGCAAATATATTACAAAATACCTATTCTGTCTCTGGTGGTTTTTCTACTCAGCTTTAAGTGTCGTAAAGAGCTTGGGAGCGACTTGTGACTTGAATTCCCTGGGAGGAACAACTGGTCCAAACGCAACAATATATATATATATATATATATATATATATATATATATATATATATATATATATATATATAGCCCGATTGTAGCTGAGATAGGCTCCAGCACCCCCCGCGACCCCGAAGGGAATAAGCGGTAGAAAATGGATGGATGGATGGATATATATATATATATATATATATATATATATATATATATATATATATATATATATATATATATATATATATATATATACAAGTTGTTTTAACCCAATGCGGCCCCCAAGTCAAAAAGTTGTCTGCTCTGCAGTTACTGTGTTAATTGTGTGCTAAGTGTGTTGTAATGTTTTATTCCAGCATCATACTGTGTGTTTTTGTGATTTTGAGCCGGTGCCATTGCATCATACTGTCATTTTGTAAATCTGACTAGTGGGTCAGTGCCTCCATAACCTCAAAACTCGCTGCACGTCCCTGTATTATAGAACGCAGATGCGTTCATAGCGTCTTTTGAACAATCCTGAATCTAGACGGTGATTCGGATCAGCCCCAAAAGCGGATCACTTCGTCTTTGTCACATTTCTGACATTTCCTGAAAGTTTCATCCAAATTGATTCATAACTTTTTGTGTTATTTTGCTAACTGACAAACCAACCTTAACGATTACGTTACCTCCTTGACGAGGGCGTCGAACAATTTGCATGACAAATGATACAACATGGGGGAGGGGGCGGGTTTGTTTAGCTCGGCCCTCTTTATTAACCCATGCCCTCGTTTCATACTGTTCTTGCCCGACAGTTGCAAAAGTAAAATAAACTGAATCACAGCATGTTACTTTGCTAATCCCTTTCTCACTCCAAGCATCCTACCTGTGTCGTTTCAGTGCTCCCCTCCAGGTACTGAGGCCAAGCCCACAATACTGCCAAAATGAGTGTTATCATCACACCAGCAGAGCCTCAAATAAGTGTTGCCTGTTCTGCTCCTGGGCTCGGTTTAATCGACAATATTCAAGCAGAGCGCAACATCAACGGCCAGCATCAACGGTAGAGTGGTGAGGAAACAAACCACTGGCAGCTGTTAATGTAGTGCATGGAGCACTTTCAAAGTTTTACTTCAAGCCGCCTAATTTAAATTAAAATAGAAACACAATATTTCATTTATTGTCATTTTATGGTATATAATGTGAAAAAAAAAATAGCACGCCCCGTAGTGTTCTTAATTCAGTCAAAGGAAGCGCGACTTGGTGCCAAATCTAGTTCTTAGGACATGGAACGTCACCTTTCTGGAGAGTACCGTACTTTCCGGACTATAAGGCGCACTTAAAATCCTCAAAACTCTACAATGAGCCTTATAACCCGATGCGCCTATTGGACGGAATAATTCTGGTTTTGCTTACCGACCTCAAAGCAATTTTATGTGGTGCATGGTGTAATGATAAGTGTGACCAGTAGATGGCAGTCAAACATAAGAGATATGTGTAGATTGCACTATGATGGCAATTTGACTCAAGTAAACAACACCAACATTGTATATGTTCCATTGAAAACATACAACATTAAACACGGCGCTCAAAAATCTATCAAAATGTTTTCGTACGACTTTGATAAGCTTTGAAGCCGCACACCTTGATGTGCTTCAACATACAAGTATTATTATGGTGTGTGTATAAGGTAAGACATATTATCTGGTGTTTTGTTTCGCAATATTATGCAAAAGCAACTGTTCTTACCTTCTGGTATCTGCTGATCTGTATTTGGGATCTGCATAAATCTTGACCGGTGTTGCCTTTGTAGTTTGTGGCAACACCGGTGTCGATAACCTTCTTCTTTTTCTCTATCTTCTTGTCATGGGACATTCATCCTCCGCTGTTGCCATTTCTAATTTAAAGTAGTGTAAAGTTCTTACTTATATCTGTCAGTAAACTCGTCATGAAAGCGCTAAAACATACCGGTGTAGTGAGTTTACATTATTCACCCAAGGAACTTTTGTTATTAGAGAGTTCCGGTCGGACGGTTTTTCACGGGACACATTTCCGGTGTTGTTGTTTCTGAATGAGGATATGCTGCTCCGTTATTGATTTAAGTAAAGTCTGAATATCATTAAAACAGTCAGCTCCATCTTTTGACACTACTTCCACTCCCGTCCTTGCACGCTACACCGCTACAACAAAGATGACAAGGAGAAGACACTGCCGAAGGTGAGCCACGTAACTAAGACAGCCCACAAAACGGCGCATCTGGAAACGACTCTCAGAAAAAGGCTTTAAGATGATCTGTAAAACATAATCTATGCAACATTTTGACCAAAGAACCACCATTGCATGTTATGTAGACCACAAGGAAGTGTTTTACATTTAGAAAAAAAATATAATGATATGACTCCTTTAATGCGCCCTATTATCCGGTACGCTTTATATATGGAAAAAGATCAAAATAGACCATTCATCGGCAGTGCGCCTTATAATCCGGTGCGGCCTATGGTCCGTAAAATATACATATACATATACATAGCCTGAAATCGTACGATAGATTGAGACATGTGGAGGGTGGCGTAGCCTGAGGCCCTGCCGTGGAACGGGCTATGCCAGGACCGGCCTCGAAGACAGCGACAGGTGAGTAGATGGCCCGGGTGGACCTTGTTATCTAATCACTTGTTGCCTTTATTAGCAGCAGCCGTAGCGAGACACGTTGTTGGAGTTGGAGTGGGAGCCAGAGAGAGAGAGAGTCACGGACTCAGATAAATACATTTTGCTGGAAAGCAAAAGCCTTGCACGATTTATGAAAATAAAACAGTGTTGTACCCTGAAATCCGGGCTCTCGTGGCAGTGTGTGGTGGTCCGAAGAACACACTAGAGGGCAACCTCTACAAGACATTCTCGCTAGAATCCGACTCAACCACACACTGAAAAACTCAAAAATAAGCTTTTTTCCCCCCAGAGTAAAACACTTCAAATTTGACACAGTGTCAGGGGAATTGCATGTTTTTTGGAAGTTTGCATATCATTCACAATCCTTATGTGAGACAAGTACATGTCTTTCTCATGTTTATGCATTCTAAATCGTAACTAAGCGCTAGCAAGAGGTGGCTAACAGTGTAGCTTATAGGAGTAATCTATTCTGCCGAGAAAGCCCTCTAAATAAACTGCTAACGATACTACCTTTAAATGTTGTGACCTGCGTATTAAACACGTATTAGCGAGATTGTTATTGTGAAAGCTACCGCAAATTAACTATTTTTAGTAACACAGCGCCCGGATCACGCAGTGCTTGACCTACTAAACTGCTGCTGCATTGCCTATAAGTTGATAAGTAGAAAATTGTGGCCATAAGAATTTCAAAAGTCAACTTAGAAAATAAATTTAAACTCGAAGACATACTGTAAATAGAAATATTCTCGTTCGCTCCCAAAATGTTTTACCTCAGGACTGAGGATTATGATGAATTCACATCTAAGCGAGGGTCACATCCTATCAGACAGCTCTTCCAGTGAGAGCAAACATTGTACAGCAAAACAATTATGTTCGTAGTTTGTATTTAGTTTTTTAGCACTTGGCAATATTGTTGCATGATGCTAAGTGTTTCACTAGAATTAAATATACTTAGCATCCACATTCTTAAAACTTGTAGCTCATTGTCTCAATATTCAGGCTAAAAAATGTGACATTCTGGATTGTCATTTGTCCCAAAGTAGTCGTTTTTGTCTCTCATGAAGTATGCCATAATTAGCAGTATTTGTGTTTGTTGAAATAAATGGCGAACCTGGCGCCGCCAGAAAATTCTGACAGAATGAGCAAAACACGTTAGATACTACATGTTATTATGCATTTTCCAGTTGCCACATTACATATATACCTACAGCATGTAAATAAAACACTATTGGAGGTTTTTAGAGGATGATAAAAAAGATGATAAAAACACGATTTTAAAACGCCATTGACTTGTTTGTCAAATTTAAAATCGCCGTCTATAGTGACGCCTTTGGGACGCACATAATTAATTAATGGCTACTTTAATTTTGATTATATATGGAAACTACATTTTTTTGTCTAAGCCAATAACAAGACCTTACTAAGCACACTGGTTCTGCAATCAATTATTTTTGTTCAATTTAATTTAATCCAGTTAAAGGCCTACTGAAATGCGATTTTCTTATTTAAACGGGGATAGCAGGTCCATTCTAGGTGTCATACTTGATCATTTTGCGATATTGCCATATTTTTGCTGAAAGGATTTAGTAGAGAACATCGACGATAAAGTTTGCAACTTTTGGTCGCTGATAAAAAAGCCTTGCTTGTACCGGAAGTAGCAGACGAGTAGCGTGACGTCACAGGTTGTGGAGCTCCTCACATCCGCACATTGTTTACAATCATTGCCACCAGCAGCGAGAGCGATTCGGACCGAGAAAGTGACGATTTCCCCATTAATTTGAGCGAGGATGAAAGATTTGTGGATGAGGAAAGTGAGAGTGAAGGACTAGAGGGCAGTGGGAGCGATTCAGATAGGGAAGATGCTGTGAGAAGCGGGTGGGACCTAATATTCAGCTGGGAATGACTAAAACAGTAAATAAACACAAGACATATACATACTCTATTAGCCACAACACAACCAGGCTTATATTTAATATGCCACAAATTAATCCCGCATAACAAACACCTCCCCCCTCCGTCCATATAACCCGCCAATACAACTCAAACACCTGCACAACACACTTAATCCCACAGCCCAAAGTACCGTTCACCTCCCCAAAGTTCATACAGAACATATATTTCACCAAAGTCCCCAAAGTTACGTACGTGACATGCACATAGCGGCACGCACGTACGGGCAAGCGATCAAATGTTTGGAAGCCGCAGCTGCATGCGTACTCACGGTACCGCGTCTGCGCATCCAACTCAAAGTCCTCCTGGTAAGAGTCCCTGTTGTCCCAGTTCTCCACAGGCCAATGGTAAAGCTTGACTGTCATTTTTCGGGAATGTAAACAATGAAACACCGGCTGTGTTTGTGTTGCTGTAGCCGCCCGCAATACACCGCTTCCCACCTACAGCTTTCTTCTTTGCTGTCTCCATTGTTCATTGAACAAATTGCAAAAGATTCACTAACACAGATGTCCAGAATACTGTGGAATTTTGCGATGAAAACAGACGACTTAATAGCTGGCCACCATGCTGTCCCAAAATGTCCTCCACAATCCGTGACGTCACGTGCCGGCGTCATCATACCGAGACGTTTTCAGCAGGATATTTCGCGCGAAATTTAAAATTGCACTTTAGTAAGCTAACCCGGCCGTATTGGCATGTGTTGCAATGTTAAGATTTCATCATTGATATATAAACTATCAGACTGCGTGGTCGGTAGTAGTGGGTTTCAGTAGGCCTTTAAATCTCCAAAAATCAATGTAGCTCTATGCCAACTGCTAAGGATTATATTAGAATGATTTCATTTGTTTTAATTACCTCCAGTGTCATGGCCAAAATCATTTGTTACATTAACCCTTTGATGATTACATAATTCCCAGTAAACTTTTTATGGTGTAAAAAAAAAAAGCCTTATTATCTCGGAGGTGAGCGATTTGCAATAAACACGAAGCAGCTGTTTCATAAATACATCATTCTCCTCAGGAGCAGGTTTATATCCTCTAAAACATTAATTATACATTCCCAGATGAGTTTTGAGCATCACTGATGAGTACAAAAAAAAAAATCAGCATTTACCAAACACAGAAAGTTTATGAGCACTCGGTGGGTCGTGCACACGAATAATTTATAAAGTTCTCACTCTGTCACTTCTACATGAGCGGCACACAAGGCAGCCTCGGACGTGATTTATGCTGCATTTTAAAGACGCGTGGAAACTCACAGAGAGTCCCCACCTTGCAGTTTGCATTACCAGTGCAAATCATCGGATCAGTGTTGAAATCGGAAGCAAGGAGGGGAGATGTGGTGTAAATCGCTTTGATATCACTAATTACCATTAAAATGTGATCTTGGAGGGCAGCACGGTGACGCATGTGGTGAGCACGCTCGCCCGTAGCCAGTTGGTTCCGGAATGGAATCCGACCTCTCCATACGGAGTTTGCATATTTTCCTCCACGCTTGCAGGAGTTTTCTCCGAATACCAATAATTCAGCTTCACACGCAGGCAGCCAGGAACATCAAGTCAGCCCATTATTCTTACGTTTAATTCTGCCTGTATCCTGCATATCATTACTCTTTTCAGGGCCTTTAATGCTCTGTGAAATTAAAGTGACTGCGTTTGAATAATGGAAATGTCTTCCAGTGTACATGCCGACTTTTTTGACCGCGGCACTGTAAACAACCCGAGCGAATAAACTCCATCCCAGGTTGAGGGCATCAGTGTTGACTGTAACTTTCTTTTTTCATTGGTAGCTAAAGAAAACCCGGGGTTAAATTATGGGTTGTCTTGTTTATTTTATAGCTAACTTTAAACAGACAACTACAGAGGTGAAGGTTTATCATTGCTGGGGTTGTACGGCATTGGCGTTGTTAGGCCTAAATGATTTGGTGTTATATTTATTTATTTTTTAATTTAACTTTTTTTACAAATACATGCCGACATATTATAAAGTGGCCCAAATATGAGTTTAAATAATCATGTCATTATTCACTCAGTTTCCTCACTTCATAGCGTAAGGTAGAGAGCCCCTTTAGTGTGTCGGTATCCAATCCATTCCACTTGTTCATATAGAAAATGCCCACATCACTCAAACTCCAGTCCGCTCTGCGACCTTGCTTGCGGTCCTTGGACTTGTTCATATAAAAAATGCCCACATCATTCGTAGAATCTATATCAAGTAATATACATAAAATAATGAAAAAAAAACATTAAATATATTTGTTTTATTGTATTGTTACATTAATAGCTGGTGTATTATAGCTTGTTATTTCATAGGATTTTCAGAGGGAGGAAAAACCAAGACATTTAATATAAAATGTTAAATTAATAAATACATAAAAATAAAAATAAAAAAATGGTTAAAGCCATCGTCCCGGGGAGTATTTCATTTCGTCCCGTGCATTTAAAAAAAAAAAATAATAATAACAATGAATATTTTCTAAGTCTTTGTTAGCCGTTTGTGAAGTTTTGTGCTCGTGCGCTACGTTCGCTCGCATCCTGTGCATCTCCTGGGGGCTAAGCCCCCCCTGTCCTTAAAAGCTAGTGACGCCCCTGTTGTACGGTATACTTGTATTCGTGTAGTACCACGATACTAATGAATCATATTCGGTACTATACCGCCTCTGAAAAGTACCGGTAGCAACCCCCCATCCAAAACTAATGTAAAGTATCAAACAACAGAAGAATAAGTGATTATTACATTTCAACAGAAGTGTAGATAGAACATGTTAAAAGAAGAAGTAAGCAGATATTAACAGTAAATGAACAAGCAGATTAATAATTAATTTTCTACCACTTGTCCTTAATAATTTTGACAAAATAATAGAATGGAAAATGACACAATATGTTACTGCATACGTCAGCAGACTAATTAAGAGACTTTGTTTGCTTACTTACTACTACAAGACAAGTTGTTTTGTATGGTCACTATTTTACTTAAGGACAAACTTGCAATAATAATCATATGTTTAATGTACTATAAGATTTTTTGTTCAAATAAAGCCAATAATGCCATTTTTTGTGGTCCCCTTTTATTTAGAAAAGTATCGAAAAGTATCAAAATAATTTTGGTACCGGTATCAGGACAACACTAATCATTACTAATTAAAACAAAAACTAATTTACTTGTTTTTGTGACAGAGCTCGTAACTCAAACTGAGCAGGGCTCCAATATCGGTGTCGTATTGGAAGTGAAAAAGTTGTTTGTAATAAGGCAAAATTGTTTTCTAATTACCTCAGCAACGCCTTTAAGGTTTTAATTTAAAGGAGGATCCCAAATACAGAAAAACTGGTGCCAAAAGGCAAGAAAAGTGGGTTTTGCATAGTAATGACCCCTTTCAAGTATGGGGGACCAAATATGACAACATTTAGAAAATAAATACATCTATTACTTAAATGGCTTGAAATTATTTATATTTGAATTAAATACATAAAATTTTTATCAAATGTGTCAATTTATTTAATGTAAAAATACATTTAATATTTCCATATTTTATTGATTTTATGATTTTATGAATAATTCCACATATTAATTATTGATTTCATGATTTAACTAATTATTCTTTCAATTAAAGGCACATTTATGTAATTATTTAAAGATGCATTTTAATGGGCGGTATAGCTCAATTGGTAGAGCGGCCATGCCAGTAACTTGAGGGTTCCAGGTTCGATCCCCGCTCCCGCCATCCTAGTCACTGCTGTTGTGTCCTTGGGCAAGACACTTTACCCACCTGCTCCCAGTTCCACCCACACTGGTTTAAATGTAACTTAGATATTGGGTTTCACTATGTAAAGCGCTTTGAGTCACTAGAAAAGCGCTATATAATTATAATTCACTTCACTCACACATGTATTTATTCAATTAATGTTGTTCTATTTTGGATGTGTCAGTGCTTCATTATCAATTTATTGACTCCATCCCAGGTTGAGGGCATCAGTGTTGACTCTAACTTTCTTTTTTCATTAGTAGCTAAAGAAAAACCAGGGTTAAATTATGTGTTGCTTTGTTTTTATATAGCTAACTTTAAACAGACAACTACTGAGGTGAAGGTTTATCATTACTAATTAAAATTCAGACTAATTTAATTGTTTTCGTGACAGAGCTCGTAACTCAAACTGAGCAGGGCTCCAATATCGGTGTCGTATTGGAAGTGAAAAAGTTGTTTGTAATAAGGCAAAATTGATTTCTAATTTTCTCAGCAACGCCTTTAAGGTTTACATTTTTAATTTTGGGGGTCTATGAGGATCCCAAATACACAAAAACAGGTGCCAAGAGGCAAAAAATTTTAGTTTTGCATAATAATGACCCCTTTCATCACCAAAAATGATTCCCGGGCACGGCCACCGCTGCTGCTCACTGCTCCACTCATCAAGGGTGATGGGTCAAATGCAGAATTTTTTTTGCCACACCTAGTGTGTGTGTGACAATCATTGGTACTTTAACTTTAACTTTTCAAGTATGGGGTACCAAATGTGACAAAATTAAAATAAATAAATACATCTTTCAATTATTACTTAAATGGCTTTAAATTATTTATATTTGAATTAAATACATACAATTACATTTAATATTTCCGTATTTTAATTATTTTATGATTTTATGAATTATTCCACATATTAATTATTGCTTTCATGATTTAACGAATGATTCATTCAATTAATGGCACATTTATGTAATTATTTAAAGATGTACTAATTCAATTAATGTTGTTCTATTATCAATTTATTGACTCCATCCCAGGTTGAGGGCATCAGTGTTGACACTAACTTTCTTTTTTTTTATTAGTAGCTAAAGAAAAACCAGGGTTAAATTATGTGTTGCTTTGTTTTTTATAGCTAACTTTAAACAGGCAACTACTGAGGTGAGGGTTTATCATTACTAATTAAAAGTCAGACTAATTTAATTGTTTTCGTGACAGAGCTCGTAACTCAAACTGAGCAAGGCTCCAATATCGGTGTCGTATTGGAAGTGAAAAAGGTGTTTGGAATAAGGCACAATTGTTTTCTAATTGCCTCAGCATCGCCTTTAAGGTTTTAATTTTTAATTTTTGGCTCTATGAGGATCCCAAATACACAAAAACAGGTACCAAGAGGCAAGAAAGGTGGGTTTTGCATAATAATGACCCTTTCAAGTATGGGGGACCAAATGTGACAGAATTAAAAAAATAATAATACATCTTTCAATTATTACTTAAATGGCATTAAATTATTTATATTTGAATTAAATACATTAAAAAAATATTAAATGTTTCAATTTATTTAATGTAAAATTACATTTATTCATTACATTAAAATAAATGCAATTTTATTTTTCCATGTTTTAATTATTTCATGATTTAATTAATGATTTATTCATTTAATGACACATTTATGTAATTATTTAAAGATGTATTTATCCAGTTAATTGTGTTCTAGTTTGCCCTTGTCAGTGCTTCATCATCACTTTATTGTATCTTTCAGGCTCAACTGTCAAACCCAGCGGGTGGATTCTAACACGCCTGATTGGTTACCCGGCACTTCCACTTGGACTAGATTGGTGTTAGCCCCACCCACTTTTTGATTGATTGATTGATTGAAACTGTTATTAGTAGATTGCACAGTTCAGTACATATTCCGTACAATTGACCACTAAATGGTAACACCCCAATAAGTTGTTCAACTTGTTTAAGTCGGGGTCCACGTTAATCAATTCATGGTACTGGCTTTGACGGCTGAGTTTTGATTGATAAAACAATTTCATGACGCGCTGACAAGGGCCAAATGGGACAGAATTAAATAAACATATAAATACATCTTTAAATAATTACTTAAATGTGTCATTAATTAGTACATCTTGAAATAATGAAATCAATGATCGATTAAATCGGGACATTTTGAATGTAATTTTACACTAAATAAATTAGTGACAAATTAAATAACACATTTATGAATTTAATTCAAATTATGATTAACCAATCACACATTTGATTATCTTTTTAAATATGTATCTATTTATTTATTTAATTGTTTCCCTTTTATATTAAAGAGCTGTGTGTCTCTCAGTGTGTTTCCTGTCTCTCTTAAAAGGGAACTGCAATTTTGGGGGGAATTGTTTCTATCATTCACAATCTTTATGTGAGACAAGAACATATTTTTCTTTTTTTATGCATTCGACCTCGTAAATAAATGCTAGCAAGAGTCAGCTAACAATGGAGGTAATTCGCTCAATTAAAGTGCTCTAAAACCATCCAAAAAACGGCATTGCAACGTATGCTATTTCCTTCAACAACAACATCTCTAATCACGCCAGACTTCATGAACGCCAACAATGACTACTTTGGGACAAATGATGATCCAAAAGCTCATACTGTATTTTTTTTTGCCTGAATATATGGAGAATGAGCAAGTACTGTAGCAGTACTGCTTTATGCTAAACAAGAAATACAAACTACAAACATAATAAAATAATAACTTACTGCACAATGTCTGCTCTAACTGTTAAGCCGACTGGTATGAATGTTTAAATCTTCCTATATAATCCTCACGCATGTAAACTGCATAAGATAGTTAAGGCGCCACTAAAAGCAGTTAAACTGCGTTAGCGCTAATAAAAACAATATCTCTAATACTTGGCCCGTTTTGGGAAGTTTTTAGAGGGCTTTATGGGTGCAACAGATGACTCCCATTCTCTTTATTGTTAGCCACCTCATACTTGCCATATATTATAAATTAGAATGCATTAAAAAAGAAAGATATGTGTGCTTGTCTTACTTACATAGGGATTGTGAACCATAAGCAAAATTTCCCTGAAAACTGCAGTTCACCTTTAAAAAGTGACCAATGGGGAAGGTATGCATAAATCCCATAATATAATGTGTGGTCACAGAAAAGGAATCCAAGTATTTCTGAGCTACTGTATGTGGTTTGGCAAAGAGATGATTTGTTCTCAATACATTGTCATAAATAACTGTATGTAAAGCAAAAATCACATCCGACATTAAGAGAATACTACTTTAATTTAGATGAATGGGGATTACAGGATGAAACAGGAAGACATTTCTATACATTCTTCACCTTTCTCCATAAATCTTCACAGAAGGTAATATTTTTTTTTCTCCTACAGCACAATGTAATTGCCTTTTTATCACTGTCTAGTGGAAATGTTGATTCATGGCTGTATTTGCATATTTCCATTAGCAAAAAGTGTACAGTGGCATACCATATCTACTTAAATAACCCTGTTTTGCAATATTGGTTTGAATGTTTTTTTTTTCCTATGTAATCAGGGTGAGGTCTTGCAGAGAATTCAAATGGATTATTTCATCTATTAGGCTAAATTAATAATTGTTTTCCAATTTAGACCAAGACTGGAGACTAAATGAAGAGTCTTATTGTAATGACCACAAAATGTGAATAATGAAACAAACATGAATTCATAAAAATAACACATTCCTAAGAAAAACAAAAACTAATAATGAGAAAATTAACGGTAGTTCATGGCTGACATGCACATACTGAATGACAACAGTCAGTAGCTTTGGAACAGCTACTGATAACCCAGCAGGCACAATACATTGATACAATGTTGATTATACACACATCCTTTAAAACTGACTTTGAAACAATGTTGCAGAATAGTACTTGTAAATTGAGACAACGTTGACGTCTAACGTTGGATCCACGTTGTTGGTTGGGAAATGATCAAATTTCAAAATTCAATGGTCAAATCAACGTCAGAACCCAACAATGATTAGACGTTGTCTAAAGCATGTTGTTCCAACGTTAGTCTTGAGTTGCTCAACGTCAGACCCTAATTCAACAAGTTCTCAACGTTGTTTTAATGTCTTGTGCCTGCTGGGACGCTACAGATAAGTTAATTATAAATTAATCAATCAATCAATCAAATTTTATTTATATAGCCCTAAATCACGAGTGTGTCAAAAGGCTGCACAAGCCACAACGACATCCTCGGCTCAGATCCCAGATCAGGGCAAGAAAAAACTCAACCCAATGGGATACAATGAGAAACCTTGGAGGGGACCGCAGACCAGCGCAATGGACGTTGAGTGGAACTAGGTAATAGTGTGAAAGTCCAGTCCATAGTGGGGCCAGCAGGAGATCTTGAGTGGAGACAAGTCAGCAGCGCAGAGACGTCCCCAACTGATGCACAGATAAGTGGTCCACCCCGGGTTCCGACTTTGAACAGCTAGCACAACATCTGTGGTCACCTAATAACCTCTCCATGCAGTAGAGGGGGGCAAAGCAGAAAAGAGACGGCAGATCAACTGGTCTAAAAGAGGGGTCTATTTGAAGGCTAGTGTATACAAATGAGTTTTAAGATGGGACTTAAATGCTTCTACTGAGGCAGCATCTCTAACTGTGGGCATTCCAGAGTACTTTATAGCCCACAGACTTTTTTGGGGCTCTGGGAATCACTAATAAGCCAGGGTTCTTTGAACGCAGATTTCTGTGCGGGACTTATGGTACATACAATCAGTAAAATAGGATGGAGATAGACCGTTTAGTATTTTATACGTAAGTAGTAAAACCTTAAAATCGCATCTTAAGTGCACAGGAAGCCTGTGCAGGTGAGCCAGTATAGGCGTAATATGATCAAATATGTTTTAATGGTATCAATATTACTCAACTATCATAACGTTGTTTCCCTCAAACATGTGAGGGTTTATTACATAATTAAATTATTTTACAATGTATTTATTTTACTTGATCACATTTTTTACTAATGGTATATTGGCACTTTGTTAAAGTCTATCACAGGGGTGCTCATTGCGTCGATCGCGAGCTACCGGTCAATCGCGGAGGGTGTGTCAGTCGATCACCAGCCAGGCATTAAAAAAATAGTCCTAAAAATGAGCGATCATAAATCTTCACTATGACGTCACTTTCGTCACTTGATTGACATTCACGGCACCCGAGGGTCTTCTGAGATGACGCTGGCTGCTGCCAGCTCATTAAAATTACCGACAGGAAGGCGAGAAACACTTTATTTCAACAGACTCTGGCGCCGTACCTGTTGTCAAAACTCCAAAGACCGACTGCACAGTTGCACAATAAAAGCTCTGCTTCATCCTGCCTGCGCTAACAAAATAAGAGTCTCAGAAAGCTGGCGTGCACAAGATAGCAAGCTACGGAGTTTGCCGACTATGTATTTCTTGTAAAGTGTATACAAAGGAGTACGGAAGCTGGATAAATAAGATGCCAAAAACCAACCACTTTCATGTGGTATTGGACAGAAAGGAGGACTTTTTTTCTCCTCCATTCGAAAATGCGGACGTTATCAGCACCACTGTCTGATTCCAATCACTGCAAGTCATCAGAATCAGGTAATACACCAACTTATATTCTTGTCTTCATGAAAGAAAGGAATCTATATGTGTTAAACATGCTTGTATTATTTTTAAACACTTTTAACTTATTAACAATATTAACTATATGTGTTAAACATGCTTGTATTATCTTTAAACACATTTAACTTATTACCAATATTAACTATAAGTGTTAAACATGCTTGTATTATTTTAAACACCTTTAACTTGTTAACAATATTAACTATATGTGTTAAAAATTGTTGTATTATCATTAAACACCTTTAATTTATTAAAAATATTAACTATATGTGTTAAACATGCTTGCATTATCATTAAACATCTTTAACTTGTTAACAATATTAACTATATGTGTTAAACATGCTTGCATTATCTTTAAACACCTTTAACTTATTAACAATATTAACTATATGTGTTAAACATGCTTGTATTATCATTAAACACCTTTAACTTGTTAACAATATTATCTATATGTATTAAACATACTTGTATTTTCATTAAACACCTTTAATTTATTAACAATATTAACTAAATGTGTTAAACATGCTTGTATTATCATTAAACACCTTTAACTTGTTAACAAAAACATATACTTCATAAATAAGTAAATATACATTATATATATGAATGAGGTAGATCCCCACGACTTGATCAATTGAAAAGTAGCTCGCCTGCAGAAAAAGTGTGAGCACCCCTGGTCTATCATGTCTGATAACTACAGGTAATATGTCCATATGTGGGGAAAAATGCAGAGATGACATATTATGATTTATGGACTACAGCCCCTGCCTTTCATTCTCCAATTTCTTTGGGACCAATTATACCTTTAACTTGGATGGATGGATTGTACATGAAGGGGAGAAGAAAAGAGAAGAAAGGAATACAGAAAGTTGTGAAGAGTGTGGGGATGAAGCACAATTTCACTGCTGTTTCTGTGGGCATCAAATTGCCCTTTGCCTTCCTCTTTCTCCGTGTTCATGTTAGTAGTCCAAGCATGTTTAAAGCCTTAAGGCATTTACTGCACCTGCCCACACAACACATCAACAAACCAGAAATAAAGCTATTCATTTTTCCTCTCAGTTAGTCAAATTAAAGACTGTAGCCATCTAGTTGCAGTATTCTATTGCGCTCAAACAAATGGAACACTAACGCGCATACACCAAAGACCTAAATAGGCCCTTCTAAACAGTGGTGGACTGGTCCTCAGTTGGTATGAATAACCTGCAATTGTAAAGGGAATACAATGAATTAAAGGCCTATGGTTGGTTCTTAGATCGTTTGTATAAAGATGTATGTTGTATATATGCTCAGGGGTTCTAAACCTTTTTGACATCGGGGCCCAACTTTTCCACTACAGAGGGGCCCGTTATCATGAGTAAACTTACTCTTTTGATTGTATTCAATAACTATACCTAACCTACCAAGAGTTTAACAGGATAAACCTTGTCAAATGATATGAAACCATGTGTTAATCACAAATTAAATTATTTATTGAACATATAAACCTTAGGCTTAGGTCAAGCTGATTAGAAAGGTTCTGGAGACCATGATGTAGGACCCAGACGGCTTTGACACGCCACTCTGACGAGCAAGCTCCACAGACTTCTCCCGATTGGAGCAAGGTGCCTCTCCTTCCTCACCGCCGCAGTTTGGAAATCCCATCACTTATTTTGCAAAGCCTCCTGTTCCATGGTGAATTCCTCTGCCCGGCCCGGCAAAAGCCTTCCTCCAGATCTCCTCCTCCCACCCATGACTGCTGCTCCCGCTGTAAGAAAAAGCGTCTAGAATCCGCTTCCTGAGGGGAGTGGCTTGGACTACCAGCTGTGCGACTGGAAAAGCACAGCTCTCTACTGCGAGACCGCTGGCGCCAACGCTACATCCAGTGAGGTCGCCAAAGGTACGTCCTGCGTGGCCGCCTACCTCACATCAACCGAGGCCGCCATTGCTACGTCCAGCGAAACCGCCACCGTCGATGCTACGTCTAGCGTGGTCGCGGGCGCTACGTCCAGCAAAGCTGCCGGCACTACGTCCAGCGAGACCGCCGGTGCTACATCCAGCTACGTCTCCTGCTGTATCATTTGGTCTGCCACCGACGCCACCTCCAGCTCTTCCAGTGGGCCTGCCGCTGATGCCATTTCCAGGTCTTCCAGTGGGTCCTCCGACAACGCCACCAGCTTCTCCTCCAGTCTCGTCTCCATCTTTAACCCAGCAGCCTGCTCGCTTGCCGCGGAAGTGCCCGTCAAGCGTTGGTGGCCAAACTCCTTGCCAGTCCGTGGAAGCTACGAGCGCCATCAGCAGCAATGCCCAAAACTTGGGCGAAGACAACAATCGCTACTGAGGATTTGATCCCGTTCGCGTCTGCCTCCTTGTCGACCACGAATATGGCCAGTTCGCGGTGACCCGCCGCACTAGCTGCAGCGGCGTAAAACTCTCCACTGGCTTCGGGGACACACGACCTGGCAACCGGCCGACAACTCTTACCTCCACCCTCCCATGACGATGGACTCATTTTGTTATTTTGGACTTCCAAAATCCGTTCCTTGAGGTGGGGGTACTGTTATGACCTATCACGTCAGATCATATGATGTTATGTGTTTTTTGTTTAGGTGAGTATCTATTTCTGTTCCAGCGCTCACTTTAGCTTCCATAGTGGCCATGGGCATTGATTGTTTTCAAATGCCTCTGATTAGTGGTTGAGACGCTCACCTGCTCCTGATCACTAATCAGAGAGCTACAGTATGTATACCTGCCTCATTCTCCACCTAGTCTGGCATTTTTTTTCTCACTCCGTGACTAGTTACGCTTGGATTTTTGCTACTTCCTGAGTTTGTATTGTGCCTCGTATTCTGGATCACGTTGTCATTCTTACCGTGAAGCTGCCTCCTGTCCTTTACCCCTGCATCTTGGAAACACGGCCTTTCCATACATGCAACCCATTTGTGACATTACCCCAATTTGTGTTATGTGTACAAGAGAAGGAGACGGCACAGACAGGAGGTATGCCGTTTTAGCTCTATTTATTTATATATATATGCACAATATATATAAATAATATAATTAAGTGTGTAATAAATCCAAAATGTGTGTGTGTATGTGAGTTAGCTGTTGTGTGTTACCGGAGTGTTGAGCGAGAGACGGAGGTCCCGCAGGGGAAAAACAGGCTCGAAGGTCCGTGAGACAGGCAGGTCGTCGGGGCGATAGCGAGACGTCAGAGGTCCGTGTCCAGGCTGGAGGTCGAGATCCAAGAGGCAGCCAGGGAAGCAGAGGGAACGCGGGAAGACGAGACACACATATCGTAAAGTGGGAACAAAGGCAGGCTGCAGGGACGACAAGGAGGACACGAGTCAATGAACAGGGAGAGAAAACAGAGAGCAAAGAGTGCGCATAGAGTTTGACTAGTCGGCTAACTGTTCCGTAACAGATGACTATGTTCTGGCGCGGGATAGCAGGTTGTGCAGGCTTATGAAGGAAGATCCTCTGATCAGTGACAGGTGCGCTAATTGCTGGCGATTTATTGCAGCTGCTTGCTGCAGCCGGACTGACACGCGGCTGGTGCGCTCCTGGAGGTGTGCTCAGCGCAGCGCACACATGAATGCGCGCTGGTGTGCGCTCGGGCCGTGACAATTTTGGCCAAAATCCTCATTAGTTTTGGATCAACTATTACAGAGAAATAATGACTTTTGTGTGAAGTATGTCAACTGTGTTGGCTGCCTTCTGTCACGACGTGGACTATGGCGGGGTTTGTTTTCCCGAGATGCAAAGAAATTGGAGCGTATATGGCGTGAAGGTAAAGACACAATTTATTTTAATACTAACAAAAAGGTGATGTGGTCCTGATGGCTTCATCTGGCCAAGATCTTCAGCTCTCACTGGATCGGTTCGCAGCAGAGTGTGAACGGACTGGGATGGGAATCAGCACCTCCAAATCCGAGTCCATGGTTCTCGCCCGGAAAAGGGTGGAGTGCCATCTTCGGGTTGGGGAGGAGATCTTGCCCCAAGTGGAGGAGTTCAAGTACCTCGGAGTCTTGTTCACGAGTGAGGGAAGAGTGGATCGTGAGATCGACAGGCGGATCGGTGCGGCGTCTTCAGTAATGCGGACGCTGTATCGATCTGTTGTGGTGAAGAAGGAGCTGAGCCAGAAGGCAAAGCTCTCGATTTACCGGTCGATCTACGTTCCCATCCTCACCTATGGTCATGAGCTTTGGGTCATGTCCGAAAGGACAAGATCACGGGTACAAGCGGCCGAAATGAGTTTCCTCCGCCGGGTGGCGGGGCTCTCCCTTAGAGATAGGGTGAGAAGCTCTGTCATCCTGGGGGAGCTCAAAGTAAAGCCGCTGCTCCCCCACATCGAGAGGAGCCAGATGAGGTGGTTCGGGCATCTGGTCAGGATGCCACCCAAACGCCTCCCTCGGGAGGTGTTTAGGGCACGTCCGACCGGTAGGAGGCCACGGGGAAGACCCAGGACACGTTGGGAAGACTATGTCTCCCGGCTGGCCTGGGAACGCCTCGGGATCCCCCGAGAGGAGCTGGACGAAGTGGCTGGGGAGAGGGAAGTCTGGGCTTCCCTGCTTAGGCTGCTGCCCCCGCGACCCGACCTCGGATAAGCGGAAGAAGATGGATGGATGGATGGACTAACAAAAAGAACAAACAAATGGCGCGCACAAGGCGAAGAATAAACTTGGCTAAGAAAACAAAACTAGCACAAAGGCAGAACTATGGACATAAAAACGAAAACACTTACTGTGACGTGAAAAAGCATGAAAACTATGGCATGGAATACAAGCAGGAATGACAAGGGTAACAGAAGCAAACAGAGTTAATGTCGCCAGGACGACCAACAGAAAAAGACATGCTTAAATAACAATGACATGATTAGTGACAGGTGTGTGAGTCCAAATGTGGAACAGGTGAAACTAATGGTTGCTATGGTGACAAAACAAGGGAGTAAAAAAGCAGGAACCAAAAAGAGTCCAAAAACCAAACAGCACATGGCCAAACAAAAACATGATCAAAAGACATGACACCTTCAATGTATTGTTTGTAATCAGTGTGATATACAGTATATGCCTTTGCTTTTACTTTTGTTTTTTGAATATTTTTCTTTTTTTTTACTGTGGCGAGTCCGCATGGCTTCCTGATTTTATTATCACCATACCTGAATAATGAACTAATGCTGCTTTTTTACTGCACATGTGTTTATTAGTTTAGTTTGGATTTTTGGTGACACATCAGAAAAGGTGCAATTTTTAAGCAATGTTTTGTCAGATATACCACGTTTCCCATGTGTATGTATGCTTGCTTACTTCGCGCAAGATACTGTTGTTTTTTCATTGGCTCTCTAGCTTTCCCGGCTAACCTTTAGTTTCCAAAATGTTCTTCAATTAAAAGCTATGTCCGATAAGGAAGTGCTTAGCGGCAGCTTCAAAAGTCACGTAAGGGGCTTTTCACCTCTTATTTGTAGATTGTCTGAAACCACGTCATCCATACTCTATACATGGCTCTGAACAATGGGTCCCAGACCTGTGGTTACGAAACACTGTGTTAGCAACAATTGAACAGACCAGTTGCAATCAACTGAATGGCCTGAGAATACAATGACCATGTTGCGCATTTTGTCCAAGCCAGAAAAAACAACCACAGATGACTGGCACAAAACACGTCTATATATTTAAAGGCCTACTGAAATGCGATTTTCTTATTTAAACGGGGATAGCAGGTCCATTCTATGTGTCATACTTCCTGCCATATTTTTGCTGAAAAGATTTAGTAGAGAATATCGACGATAAAGTTTGCAACTTTTGGTCGCTGATAAAAAAGCCTTGCCTGTACCTGGAAGTAGCAGACGAGTAGCGTGACGTCACAGGTTGTGGAGCTCCTCACATCTGCACATTGTTTACAATCATGGCCACCAGCAGCGAGAGCGATTCAGACCGAGAAAGCGACGATTTCCCCATTAATTTGAGCGAGGATGAAAGATTCGTGGATGAGGAAAGTGAGAGTGAAGGACTAGAGGGCAGTGGGAGCGATTCAGATCGGACCTGATATTCAGCTGGGAATGACTAAAACAGTAAATAAACACAAGACATATATATACTCTATTAGCCACAACACAACCAGGCTTATATTTAATATGCCACAAATTAATCCCGCATAACAAACACCTCCCCCCTCCCGTCCATTCAACCCGCCAATACAACTCAAACACCTGCACAACACACTCAATCCCACAGCCCAAAGTACCGTTCACCTACCCAAAGTTCATATAGCACATATATTTCCCCAAAGTCCCCAAAGTTACGTACGTGACATGCACATAGCGGCACGCACGTACGGGCAAGCGATCAAATGTTTGGAAGCCGCAGCTGCAAGCGTACTCACGGTACCGCGTCTGCGCATCAAACTCAAAGTCCTCCTGGTAAGAGTCTCTGTTGTCCCAGTTCTCCACAGGCCAATGGTAAAGCTTGACTGTCATCTTCCGGGAATGTAAACAATGAAACACCGGCTGTGTTATCCGGCACAACAGTCAAGGGGTGCATTTTACGGCGGGGGTGCGTTATCCGGCACAACACCTGCCGCAATACACCGCTTCCCACCTACAGCTTTCTTCTTTGCCATTGTTCATTGAACAAATTGCAAAAGATTCACCAACACAGATGTCCAGAATCCTGTGGAATTTTGCGATGAAAACAGACAACTTAATAGCTGGCCACCATGCTGTCCCAAAATGTCCTCTACAATCCGTGACGTCACGCGCAGGCGTCATCATACCGAGACGTTTTCAGCAGGATATTTTGCGCAAAATTTAAAATTGCACTTTAGTAAGCTAACCCGTATTGGCATGTGTTGCAATGTTAAGATTTCATCATTGATCAGACTGCGTGGTCGGTAGTAGTGGGTTTCAGTAGGCCTTTCATATCAGCACACACTTACACGGGGCCCAGGAAACAACATCTTTTGTTTTTTAATCGCCTGTGTGTGTTTTACAAAGCACGCACCCGCATGAACAGCGGGGGGTCAATTAATCCCGTTTCGACCCTGCTTTGAATTTAGCCCCCTGTGCAATTGAGTTTGACACCCTTGAGCAAGAGTTACGGAGGTAGAGGGGAGTGAGGGTGTCTATTTCATTGCCTTTCTGTGTAGTGCTCGCTGGGCCAGAAAAGAGTCGGGGGCAAGAGTAGCAGGGATCTAATGTGGGATCTTATTAGAGAGTTTTAGTCAAATAATCATCCAATGCAGGAATAGCATAAGGAGAGAAGAAAAGGGCAAAACATTCAAGGCAATAATAAATCATGTTGCCTAGTTAACATTTGAAAAAAGTCACTCACATCCAAGACAATGACGGATATTTCAAAATGGCATATTTTAAACATGCATATTATTCTGTGAGTTTTGACCTTAGGTTGTGCAATGGTCAGGAGGAGGCGATCACTGCAATATGACAGACAAAAGGGATTTGTCCGTGTCAACAAACAACGTATTTCTGTCAGAAGTAAAAATGTTAGACATATCTGTCTAGCAATCCCATCTTTGAGTTGAGGAATGACTTAAAATATGAGTATATTGGAAAAACAAATTCTCTTTGTGTGATGAATTGTGTTTCATTTTGTCCGTTAAACCAGGGATTCTCAAACTGTAGCATGCATACCACTAGTGGTAAATGGTAAATGGGTTATACTTGTATAGCGCTTTTCTACCTTCAAGGTACTCAAAGCGCTTTGACTCTATTTCCACATTCACCCATTCACACACACATTCACACACTGATGGCGGGAGCTGCCATGCAAGGCCCTAACCACGACCCATCAGGAGCAAGGGTGAAGTGTCTAACTCAAGGACACAACGGACGTGACAAGGTTGGTAGAAGGTGGGGATCGAACCAGGAACCATCAGGTTGCCGGCACGGCCACTCTCCCAACTTCACCATGCCGTACGTGGGCTCCATTTAGTGGTACGCCAGATAATCCCTTGATTTAAGCACAGTGTTTTATGTTTCTATATTCAAACACAGTGTTACTGTCTGAACAGTGTATTGTTAAAGTGGCCAAAATATTAATTATACTGCATTTTCCAGATTAGCCGTGCCCACTAAATTTTAAGGGAAACAACATTTTCCATATTAGCCACACCAGACTATAAGCCACAGATATATACGTTGCGAAATTAGTTATTTGCACTGGAATATTCTGTATATGTTTATTTACATACCTTAATTGTTTTCAAATGGTGCCTGTAACACGGCAGTAAAACGGTGAATCAAACAAAACATAAGTCATCGTCATGGACCCACTAGCTACGGAAGATAGCCCTCCAATCAGCTAAATAGACTCAATAACTCCACGGTGAAGTCTTGGTGAATTTACAAAAATAATTGTGCAACTGCGACAATACAAAAAGAATGCCGTTGTAAGTTAATAATACTAACACAGCCACTCGTAAACATGTTAGCATATTAACTAATGCTAATGGCGCCCGCTTGATTAAATTACGATATCACTCACAGATATGCATGAAAACACACCTACAGACACACATGGGACGGTTTAGTAAGTATGAAATGTTTTAATTTCACTGTAAAACTTACAAATAGAGATGTCTGATAATATCGGACTGCCGATATTATCGGCCGATAAATGCTTTACAATGTAATATCGGAAATTATCGGTATCAGTTTCAAAAAGTAAAATGTATGACTTTTTAAAACGCGGCTGTACGGGGCGGTAAATGGACGTAGGGAGAAGTACAGAGCGCCAATAAACCTCAAAGGAACTTCCTTTGCATGCCGGCCCAATCGCATATTATCTACCGCTTTTCACACAGACACAAGTTAATGCAAGGCATACTTGGTCAACAGCCATACAGGTCACACTGAGGGTGGCCGTATAAACAACTTTAACACTGTTACAAATATGCGCCACACTGTGAACCCACACCAAACAAGAATGACAAACACATTTCGGGAGATCATCTGCACCGTAACACAACATAAACACAACAGGACAAATACCCCCAACCCCTTGCAGCACTAACTCTTCCGGGACACTACAATATACACTACCCGCTACACTCTACCCCTTAAACACCCCCCCCCAACCCCGCCCACCTCAACCTCCTCGTGCTCTCTCAGGGAGAGCATGTCCCAAATTCCAAGCTGCTGTTTTGAGGCATGTTACAAAAAATAATGCACTTTATGACTTCAATAATAAATATGGCAGTGCCATGTTGGCATTTTTTTCCATAACTTGAGCTGATTTATTTTGGAAAACCTTGTTAAATTGTTTAATGCATCCAGCGGGGCATCACAACAAGATTAGGCATAATAACGTGTTAATTCCACGACTGTATATATCGGAATCGGTAAGTAAGAGTTGGACAATATCAGAATATCGAATATCGGCAAAAAAGCCATTATCGGACATCTCTACTTACAAATGTTGCTTGGTGAGATTAATGAAGAATCCATATGAGTAAAAACGCTATGTGCGGCTATAAGAGTGAACGGCACTTCTACTTTCGGTGGAAAGCACTAAACATTGGAGCATCTGCAGTGAGCGAACATGTCCAAAAGATAGCGTTATAGCACGAACATTAACACAACATTTTTGTTTCCTGAAAGCTATTTGCATTATGGCAAGAAAAGTCCATACATTTGCTGCACCGTTTCATAAGCTGCAGGGTTCAAAGTTTAGGAAAAAAGTGACTTGCTAAATAAAACCCCTGCCTTGTTTTTAAATGAATACTTAAGCCTATTAGGCTACTCTATTTTAATGTTGGTTATTATGGCAAAGTGTTTTCTGAGGTGGTACTTGGTAAAACAGTTTTAGAACAACTGCATTTAACCTTATCCAGTTACATTTCCATTCCGCAAAGTATGTGAAAATATCGCCTAAACATCCATTTTCAAAATTCCGCTCCACATGCCTTTGATAATTTCCGTATCATCGGGATCTGATGACGTCACGGTGTGAAATTGTCTTCACTCTCACCATATCAGCAGATCAGTCATACTGGAAATACGCAAAAATGGGAAAGTTTTGGTTTTTCTGTTTATCATTCACAAGCCCTATGAAAGACAAGAACACTGTGGATGGGGGCGTGGCCTGCGGGCCTGCCGCGGAACGGGGTGTTGCCAGGACCGGCCTCGAAGGTGCGTAGATGGCCCAGGTTTGCCTTGTTATTTAATCACCTGTCGCCTTAATTAGCAGCAGCCGTGATGAGACAAGTAGTTGGAGTTGGAGGTACTGCTGAGCAGACGCAGAAGGAAAAGACGTTGTGCTGATAAGCAGAAAGACTTGCACTATTTATGAAAATAAAACAGTGTTATACACGGAATTCCTGGCTCTCCTGGCAGTGTGTGGTGGTCTGAAGAACCCACTAGAGGGCAACCTCTACAAACACGTATGTTTTTCTTTTTTTGTTTGCATTCTAAATCGAAAATAAAATTTAAAAAAGTCACCTAACAATGATCGAGTCATCGAAGGCTCCGCTATTCCGCCCACCAAGCCCTCTAAATAACAATCCAAAAACCACCCAATCTTGAATGTTAACCAAGTATTAGCGATTCTGTTAATAAAATCGCTAACGCCGACAAACTTTTTTTTCGCGGCACATTGATAACTGAGAGGTAGTTGCTGCTGTATTGACGTACTAGCCGGCCGGTGTCCTGCTGCTGGTGGTGCATCGCCTCTTGACATACTTGCCAACCCTCCCGGGTTTTCCGGGAGACTCTCAAAATTCAGCACCTCTCCCGAAAACCTCCCGGGACAAATTCTCTCCCAAAAATCTCCCGAAATTGAGGCGGAGCTGGAGGCCATGCCCCCTCCAGCTCCATGCGGACCTGAGTCCACTTTCCCACAACATAAAGAACGTCTACAGTAAAGCAGTCCGTCTGCCGTAAACAGCAATGTTGTGACACTCTTAAACAGGACAATACTGCCATCTAGTGCATTTGATGAAAGCACTTTTGTGCGTACCACACAGCAATGCATCATCAGAGAGGGTGTTCAGCATGGTTAGAAAGATAGTGACAGAGAATAGAACAAGGATGGACAATTCAACCCTTAACTCAACAATGAGTAGATGAGTGTTATGTGTGTGTATATGTGTAAATAAATTAACACTGAAATTCAAGTATTTATTTATATATATATATATATATATATATATATATATATATATATATATATATATATATATATATATAGCTAGAATTCACTGAAAGTCAATTATTTCTTATATATATATATATATATATATATATATATATATATATATATATATATATATATATATATATATATATATATATATCCATCCATCCATCCATCCATTTTCTACCGCTTATTCCCTTCGGGGTCGCGGGGATATATATATATATATATATATATATATATATATATGAAATACTTGACTTGGTGAATTCTAGCTGTAAATATACTCCTCCCCTCTAAACCACGCCCCCAACCACGCCCCCGCCCCAACCACGCCCCCCGCACCCACCCCCCGCCTCCCGAAATTGGAGGTCTCGAGGTTGGCAAGTATGCCTCTTGAGTCGGTGAAAGTTCATTCTAGATTAGAAATCATAGTAGAAGGTTGTTGCAATAAAGCAAAAAGTGGTCAACTTTGACATCTTTGATTATTGTAACTCTCTGCATTTTGGAATTAGCCAGTCCTCCCTCTCACGTCTGCAGCTGGTACAAAACTGCCCGACTTTTAATAAGCGCAAGTAAAAGAGAACACTTTACTCTTTCTTAAGCCTCACTTCACCACATGCCGGTCTCTTTTAGAGTCCATTTGGAAATAATTGTTTTATTTTAAATCCATGCCTTGCCTTTCTGAGATGCTCCACCTCTTCGCCCCCACCCGGCCCCTCAGGTCAGCTAATCAGCTGCTCCTGAGCACAAGCTCAGAGGTGACAGGGCCTTTTCTGTTGCGGGTCCTAAACTGTGGAAGGATCTCCCTCTCCATGTGAGACAGGCCCCTTCTTTGGCTACTTTTAAGACCTTTCTTGAAACCCACTTTTACTCACCGGTGTCACGGCTCGTTACACCAGGCCGCACCTAATGTGGCGTTTTGTTAATGTTCTCTGGTGTATAGTGTTTTATTTCCTGTCCTGTGCTTTATTTTAGACTTAGACTTAAACTTAGACAAACTTTAATGATCCACAAGGGAAATTGTTCAACACAGTAGCTCAGTTATAATGATGGAAAGTGTAAGGTTGGAAAGGACAAAGCAGGTATAAATAGACTAATATAGCGATAAAAAATCTAACATATATACGAATATATACATAATATGTGTACAGAATAATATATATACAGATATATTATATTATGTCTATAACATATATACAATATATACCAATGACCATGAACAATTTTGCAGTATATACAGTATATGTGATAGCAGCAGCATAAAATAGAGAGTAGATCCAGCAGGAAATAGAAAATAGACATTATAAACATTATAAACAAAGAGAAGTAGCTAACATGTCAGGTGTCAAGTAATAGGCAGATGTCATCTATTGCTGTATGGCAAGTGATTATATATATATATATATATATATATATATATATATATATATATATATATATATATATATATATATATATATATATATATATATATACAGGTAAAAGCCAGTAAATTCGAATATTTTGAAAAACTTGATTTATTTCAGTAATTGCATTCAAAAGGTGTAACTTGTACATTATATTTATTCATTGCACACAGACTGATGCATTCAAATGTTTATTTCATTTAATTTTGATGATTTGAAGTGGCAACAAATGAAAATCCAAAATTCCGTGTGTCACAAAATTAGAATATTACTTAAGGCTAATACAAAAAAGGGATTTTTAGAAATGTTGGCCAACTGAAAAGTATGAAAATGAAAAATATGAGCATGTACAATACTCAATACTTGGTTGGAGCTCCTTTTGCCTCAATTACTGCGTTAATGCGGCGTGGCATGGAGTCGATGAGTTTCTGGCACTGCTCAGGTGTTATGAGAGCCCAGGTTGCTCTGATAGTGGCCTTCAACTCTTCTGCGTTTTTGGGTCTGGCATTCTGCATCTTCCTTTTCACAATACCCCACAGATTTTCTATGGGGCTAAGGTCAGGGGAGTTGGCGGGCCAATTTAGAACAGAAATACCATGGTCCGTAAACCAGGCACGGGTAGATTTTGCGCTGTGTGCAGGCGCCAAGTCCTGTTGGAACTTGAAATCTCCATCTCCATAGAGCAGGTCAGCAGCAGGAAGCATGAAGTGCTCTAAAACTTGCTGGTAGACGGCTGCGTTGACCCTGGATCTCAGGAAACAGAGTGGACCGACACCAGCAGATGACATGGCACCCCAAACCATCACTGATGGTGGAAACTTTACACTAGACTTCAGGCAACGTGGATCCTGTGCCTCTCCTGTCTTCCTCCAGACTCTGGGACCTCGATTTCCAAAGGAAATGCAAAATTTGCATGGTTGGGTGATGGTTTGGGGTGCCATGTCATCTGCTGGTGTCGGTCCACTCTGTTTCCTGAGATCCAGGGTCAACGCAGCCGTCTACCAGCAAGTTTTAGAGCACTTCATGCTTCCTGCTGCTGACCTGCTCTATGGAGATGGAGATTTCAAGTTCCAACAGGACTTGGCGCCTGCACACAGCGCAAAATCTACCCGTGCCTGGTTTACGGACCATGGTATTTCTGTTCTAAATTGGCCCGCCAACTCCCCAGACCTTAGCCCCATAGAAAATCTGTGGGGTATTGTGAAAAGGAAGATGCAGAATGCCAGACCCAAAAACGCAGAAGAGTTGAAGGCCACTATCAGAGCAACCTGGGCTCTCATAACACCTGAGCAGTGCCAGAAACTCATCGACTCCATGCCACGCCGCATTAACGCAGTAATTGAGGCAAAAGGAGCTCCAACCAAGTATTGAGTATTGTACATGCTCATATTTTTCATTTTCATACTTTTCAGTTGGCCAACATTTCTAAAAATCCCTTTTTTGTATTAGCCTTAAGTAATATTCTAATTTTGTGACACACGGAATTTTGGATTTTCATTTGTTGCCACTTCAAATCATCAAAATTAAATGAAATAAACATTTGAATGCATCAGTCTGTGTGCAATGAATAAATATAATGTACAAGTTACACCTTTTGAATGCAATTACTGAAATAAATCAAGTTTTTCAAAATATTCTAATTTACTGGCTTTTACCTGTGTATATACAAACCCCGTTTCCATATGAGTTGGGAAATTGTGTTAGATGTAAATATAAATGGAATACAATGATTTGCAAGACATTTTCAACCCATATTCAGTTGAATATGCTACAAAGACAACATATTTGATGTTCAAACTGATAAACATTTTTTTTTTTTGCAAATAATCATTAACTTTATAATTTGATGCCAGCAACACGTGACAAAGAAGTTGGGAAAGGTGGCAATAAATACTGATAAAGTTGAGGAATGCTCATCAAACACTTATTTGGAACATCCCACAGGTGAACAGGCAAATTGGGAACAGGTGGGTGCCATGATTGGGTATAAAAACAGCTTCCCAAAAAATGCTCAGTCTTTCACAAGAAAGGATGGGGCGAGGTTCACCCCTTTGTCCACAACTGTGTGAGCAAATTGTTGAACAGTTTAAGAAAAACCTTTCTCAACCAGCTATTGCAAGGAATTTAGGAATTTCACCATCTACGGTCCGTAATATCATCAAAGGGTTCAGAGAATCTGGAGAAATCACTGCACGTAAACAGCTAAGCCCGTGACCTTCGATCCCTCAGGCTGTACTGCATCAACAAGCGACATCAGTGTGTAAAGGATATCACCACATGGGCTCAGGAACACTTCAGAAACCCACTGTCAGTAACTACAGTTGGTCGCTACATCTGTAAGTGCAAGTTAAAACTCTCCTATGCAAGGCGAAAACCGTTTATCAACAACACCCAGAAACGCCGTCGGCTTCGCTGGGCCTGAGTTAATCTAAGATGGACTGATACAAAGTGGAAAAGTGTTCTGTGGTCTGACGAGTCCACATTTCAAATTGTTTTTGGAAACTGTGGACGTCGTGTTGTCCGGACCAAAGAGGAAAAGAACCATCCGGATTGTTTTAGGCGCAAAGTTGAAAAGCCAGCATCTGTGATGGTATGGGGGTGTATTAGTGCCCAAGACATGGGTAACTTACACATCTGTGAAAGCACCATTAATGCTGAAAGGTACATCAAGGTTTTGGAGCAACATATGTTGCTATCCAAGCAACGTTACCATGGACGCCCCTGCTTATTTCAGCAAGACAATGCCAAGCCACGTGTTACATCAACGTGGCTTCATAGTAAATGAGTGCGGGTACTAGACTGGTCTGCCTGTAGTCCAGACCTGTCTCTCATTGAAAATGTGTGGCACATTATGAAGCCTAAAATACCACAACGGAGACCCCCGGGCTGTTGAACAACTTAAGCTGTACATCAAGCAAGAATGGGAAAGAATTCCACTTGAGAAGCTTAAAAAATGTGTTTCCTCAGTTCCCAAATGTTTACTGGGTGTTGTTAAAAGGAAAGGCCATGTAACACAGTGGTGAACATGCCCTTTCCCAACTACCTTGGCACGTGTTGCAGCCATGAAATTCTAAGTAAATTATTATTTGCAAAAAAAAAAAGTTTATGAGTTTGAACATAAAATATCTTGTCTTTGTAGTGCATTCAATTGAATATGGGTTGAAAAGGATTTGCAAATCATTGTATTCCGTTTATATTTACATCTAACACAATTTCCCAACTCATATGGAAACGGGGTTTGTATATTTTGGCTGCTTTTCCAGTTTTGTTGGTGTTTTCCCGTGGCTGCTTCCCTTCCGTCCCGGAGCATTTGCCCTCACCTGTTTTCTGTTCGCAATCAAGACTATTTAAGTTGGTCCTTTTGCTACCTTCGTTGTCGGGACATTGTTATTATCTGTTCACCGGACTACAGAGGATTTTTTTGATGCTAAACCCAAATACGCACTACTTTGTGGACGCCATCTGCTCCACATTTCCCGTGAGTGTTATGCAGTTTGTTTTGTTTTCTTCATAGTCTGTTCGGGCAGGACACTTCCTCGTTGCTCTCGCTTTTTGCTCATTTATCAGTAAATAACCATTATTACTGCACGCTGCTAACTCAGTACCGCTTGGCAACTGGTTTTCAACCCAGCATGAGACTTTAAAGCGTTTCTAAGTTTTTAACGTTTCAACTGCCTTGTATCTGACTGACGGTTCTTAAGAAAATATTTTCATCGGATCTTTTTTATATATTTAACTTTTGTTTTAGTCTGTCTTTTGCCTGTACTTTCCTGCTTGTATATGTTTACTTGTTTGTGGTGTACAACCCTTTGTTTTTCAACTGTGGTTGTTTTTAAAGGGATTTATAAATAAAGTTGGTATGGTATAGTACCTAACCTATACCCGGAGATGGCGAGAAAGACACAAAGAGACCCTCAAGCGAAAAAAAAAAGTTCAACCTCTGGGTGGGTTATGATTACCGGTAATTCTCTCTATTTTTTTAACCCTTCGCAAGGATTCTCCATCTAAACGGGAAGATATCAAGATACCATCAGTCGCATCCTAGTGAGAGCAGACATTGTACAGTAAGTTTTTTTTTTTTATTATGTGCGTAGTTTATGTTCATAATTCAGCACTTAGCAAGAATGCTGTGATGCTTTAGTATTTCACTAAAGCTTAATCTGTTTAACACACAGATTCTAAAACTAGTTACTCATCCTCTGTACATACAGGCTAAAAAAAATTTAAGGTTCTTGATCCTAGTCTCTGTTGTCTCTCACAAAGTCTGCTCATGATCTCACAAAATGGCTCGAGAATCTCTGTAAGATTTATGCTATTTTGATCATACTTTTTTACTCACAAACTTTGTAAGTCTTTTGGTGTTATTAACCAAAAATGTATGATAATTGTTTCAATATAAAGTCAACTTATTTTTCCATTAGACTGGTACTTTAAGGGGAGATTTCAAGACACCGTTTTGGTGTTTCTTTAATAGCAGTGATTTTCTATATATCATATATGTGTACTATATAGGAGAAAAACGTATTGCAACATGCATTTTTTGGCACATGGATCATTCCAAAACACTAACCTCCCAGGTGGTGATAAAAGGGAATGGGTCAAATGCAGAGGGTAATTTCACCGCACCTAGTGTGTGTGTGATTATCAGTGGTACTTTAATTTTAACTAACGCAGTTATTGCCAGTCAAGCTGCCGAGTGTCTCCGTGGTGACAGCTGGTAATATATGCAAAAACCTCATTTAAATAAGGTTGTCTGCGCCACTTTTGCAGTTGTCAACTGCACACAGTTTTGGCAGATCACCTGCAACACGCCTACTATGAGTACATACGGCCTGATGTATTAAGATTTAAATACCACTTTGGAGGGAGATGTTGCCAGCGCTGCCTGCAGGAGCAAAGGTCACCGCCTCTGTCCATGGTGCTGAGGACAGAGCACCATCAGACGGGGGCGTGGCAGTGCTGACGGCGAGACACAGCGGGCAGGTGATTAGATTTCACAGGTGGTACGTGTTAATCTAATAATCCGTTGTCTTTAACAGTAAGCGGCCAAGAGCAGGAGGAGAGAGAGGATACGGACGTGACTGAAAAGTCACGTTCTGCTGAAGGAAGACTTTGATAAATATATGTACATTAAAACTTTGTTCAACTTGGCACGCCTGGCTCCTGTGAAGTATATGTCAGTGGTACCGCTAGGAAGCGACTTCCACAACAACCCACTAAACAGTGTGCGCAAACAGTAAAATTGTGTGTACTATTAGTGGGCGTGTGTCGTGTGATCTACTAAGACTACGTGTGCAATTGAAAAGTGGTGCAGACCGCCTTATTTAAATGAGCATTTTGCATGTACTTTACCGGGCACCATTATTGAGACACACGATCATTTACTGGACATTCATTTTATCATGCAGGAATCCTACCTGTGGTGTTTTGCTATGTTTCCAAACAAGCAGGAGACATCTACCACATTTTATGGGCATTTTATAAGCAGTCGGATTCGTGCAGTGCCTCTGCGCATTAAAACCACATGTTTCCTTTTTTTTTTTAGCGCTTTGAAGGTGCGCTCATGCAGAGATGCTGCACTTATGTGCTCAAAACGCAAAAAAAAATGCATACTTCAAAAAGTTTTTTCAGATAGGAGATATGTTAATAATATATATTCTATGTGAAAAAACAAACACCATTAAAAAAAACACAGGACAAACAATGAACACTAACATGCATCAATGGAATTTGTTTTAATCAGCCCCTCAAGTTACTCAGCTTACAAATTAAAATTGTAAAAGAATATTGCTGAATAGACAATATGTCTAATATTTTTTTAGTTATGACAGTCTAAAAATGTTACAGACATAAGACTAAGGATTCTTGTCTGTCTATCATCTGTTGAGCGCTGATCTTGTAGCCATCCGTATAACTGTCAGTTTGCACATACTTTTCTGACGTGCTAAATAAAGACCACAATCACTTTCTAGTTTAGTCAATCAGCCTGCGTGTGCTAAATCAATCAATCAATCAATCAAAGTCTACTTACCGTATTTTTCGGAGTATAAGTCGCACCGGAGTATAAGTCGCACCTGCCGAAAATGCATAATAAAAAAGGAAAAAAACATATATAAGTCGCACTATGAAAAAAACTGTGACTTATAGTCCAAAAAATACGGTACATAGCCCTTAATCACAGATGTCTCAAAGGGCTGCACAAGCCACAACGACATCCTCGGCTCAGATCCCACATCAGGGCAAGACAAAACTAATTATCGTGTGCATTCTGATGATCATGTACAGTATTTTGTACATTAATGAAGACAGAGACGGCAAGCCATAATGGCTTGGGAGTGTGGAATAATTGTCAGTCATCTTAAGGTAGTTCGGACCATTCTTTAGGACCCATCTTGAGATGTGACCGGATCCTGCTGAGTCTTGAATATCCGGGTTCCTCCTATCTGCTCAGTGCTGAGGGCTCCTCAGACAGACAGAATCAAAAAGTTCTGTGCCTTTACAAGTGAGCACACTTCTCTATTCAGCTGGGAATTCTGCACTTCAAACAGTCCGGTAGCGTTGATGCAAAGCCACTAGGGAACAAGTGATCCTTTTCTGTGTTTGTTGACATCACTGGGAGGTGAGAGGGTACCAACATGAACAGAGAAGCCAAGATGGGGGAGTGGCAAAACCTTACACACATCACTTCTCTTTGTAAACACCCATGTGTTGCTACGGACACATGTCGGTGTAATTTGTGGTCTGTCAGGTGCACAGTGTGTGACTTAAGTCCCCAGGGAGCCAATGGAAAGCCTTGGGGTTTTTTATTCTGGTGCAAGCTGAAGCTCCTTCATTGCTTTGCGACAATTTTCACTCAGGGGGATGTAAACAAACATGCAGCCCACTGCGATTGCCAAGGGTTCGCCTACCCACCCTAAGAACAGTGCAATTTAAGGATACCTTTGATACAGAACAGGGGCCTCATGTATCGAGGGTGCGTACCCACAAAAACATACATGTACACTCAAAGTTTGAATGTATTTGTGGAGGTTTATTTCCTCCGGGTTCCTCGGACCACCAATCATCGACATGACAGCTCCTTTTTAGGATTTGGAACACTGTTTTATTTTTCAATCAAGTCTTTTTGTTTGTGCTTTTCAGCAATTGTCTCTTTGTCTTCCTCAATCGCTCCAGCTCTCCAACTCCAAACCCCCTCTCCTCCCCGGCCGCTGCCTTTTAACAGAGCGACAGGTGATTAGATAAGCAGGCCCAGGTGAGCCATCTACGCACCAGTTGTTGATCTCGCAGCCGGTCCTGGCACACCCCGCTTCGCTGCAGGTCTGCAGACTATGCCCTCCCCAGTATTGAAGTGTATTTCTGGTCTTGTCGTCCCCTCCCGGGTCAAGGGAAGACGCGGCTGCGTAGTTGGATCAAAAGAGACGCTTTCCCGAACCAAAAGTTGCTTCATTGCAAGCGAGGGTCATTTATACAGGTCTGCAGTACCCGGAGGAATCTAGTCAAAAATGGAGGATTCCTAACTGGAGAAGCCAAACCATCAGTTTAAATATTCCTTCTTTGTCTGTCTGGGTGTGCGCTAAGTCTAAACAGCACCACCTGACCATAAAAGGAGATGTTTGTGTGTAAGTGTCTGGAAAAACAACTGCTTTAAGTCATAATTTAAAGGTTGGTGTTTGAACTAGACAGGTAGTCTCCTCTCAAGGATAGGGCTATCACATTTGCATTCCGAAGTCCCAATTAGGGCCTCCTTCCTATGAGAAGTGATCCAATTCGCCTGCGAATATCAAACTAAGGGGCCTTAGCTTATTATGTGCTCAAATTGAAATACCACTGTGTACTCAAACTTGAAGGTGTGCTTTCTCCAAGATGAATATGAACATTTACCATATGTAGAACATAATATGAGTTGATTAATACACCTCAGTATTGTCGGAGGCAGATATTTACATATATCCAAATTTAAGTGTTACTTCTTTTATTTCATAATCATATTACAAAACAGCTAGTGTTTTTCTTCCAATTGTGGTCTTTTGGTTGTCTGCAAATACTGTGGGCTTAACCTTGAGTGAGGAATGTAAGAAAGAGATATACTCCTTTCTTTTATCTCTTCTCATGTCCAGGTGCGGAGGACAGTGGGCATGTGTTTTGGCTGGAGGGACAAGACTGCGAGGGTGGGAGGAAGAGAGACTTAAGTGGGGAGAGGGTTTTTCAAGGGGGGGCAGACCAGCTTAGCGGCGCGATTGAATCTTCTATGCTGGACTGGTCTCAGTATGTTTACAAAGCTTTGCAAATATATTACAAAATACCTATTGCCTCACGCCAACTGAAAGGCTGACGTACGCCCATTTCCACATGCTGTTGGCGACACTTTGAGGTGATGCTGGGACATTTTTTTAAATAAATGAATGTAATAACAATTATTAATCAGACTAAGAGTAATGTGCACATCAGGAACATACAATGTGTTTTCTGAGAGACAGGATGCACTTGTATTGTCATTTACACAAAATAACAGTGGTTCTAACATTTGGGCTGGTAACTATGCAAGTGTGCGTCGCCGTGAATAGCTCAGGGTTTTGTGACGCTGTTTTGTTTTGCAAGGGACTTTGGTTTAAACCAGGGGTGTCCAAACTACGGCCCGCGGGCCAAATGCGTCATAGTTAAATAAAAAATATTTCCCGTAGGAAGATTGCATTCATCGTAAATTACGCCGTCAAGTGGACTATGCAAGCAATTCAGGTCAATATGACATTCCGTGCATTGCGTGGTGGAGCCCTTCAGTACATCACTGACTTGCTATGCACCTACTCTTCAGGGCGCAGCCTTCGGTCTTCAGGCCAGGGTCTTCTAAAGATCCCAAAAACTTGTTTTAACACCCATGGAGACCTGGCATTCCAGGCTATAGCTCCCAGACTCTGGAACAATTTGCACCAGTCCCTGCGGGATCTTGACTGCGTTGAAACATTTAAGAAACATTTGAAAACTTCTCTTTTTAGTAAAGCTTTTAGTTAATGCACATTTTAACCATCAATATTAATCCACTCTGTATCCTTCCGACCACAGAACTTTCCTCCAGAAGGTCTTATCTTTGTCCATGTGATGTCAGATGAAACAAAAATTGAGCTGTTTGGCCACAATACCCAGCAATATGTTTGGAGGAGAAAAGGTGAGGCCTTTAATCCCAGGAACACCATGCATACCGTCAAGCATGGTGGTGGTAGTATTATGTTCTGGGCCTGTTTTGCTGCCAATGGAACTGGTGCTTTACAGAGAGTAAATGGGACAATAAAAAAGGAGGATTACCTCCAAATTCTTCAGGACAACCTAAAATCATCAGCCCGGAGGTTGGGTCTTGGGCGGAGTTTTGTGTTCCAACAGGACAATGACCCCAAACACACATTGAAAGTGGTAAAGGAATGGCTAAATCAGGCTAGAATTAAGGTTTTAGAATGGCCTTCCCAAAGTCCTGACTTAAACATGTGGACAATGATGAAGAAACAAGTCCATGTCAGAAAACCAACAAATTTAGCTGAACTGCACCAATTTTTACAAGAGGAGTGTTCAAAAATTCAACCAGAAGCTTGCCAGAAGCTTGTAGATGGCTAACAAAAGCCCCTTATTGCAGTGAAACTTGCCAAGGGACATGTAAGCAAATATTAACATTGCTGTATACTTTTGACCCAGCAGATTTGGTCACATTTTCAGTAGACTCATAAAAAAATTCATAAAAGAACCAAACTTCATGAATGTTTTTTGTGCCCCAATCACCCTATTATAATAAAATAAGAGTTGTAGAAATTATTGGAAACTCAAGACAGCCATGACATTATGTTATTTACAAGTGTATGTAAAATTTTGACCATGACTTTATATATATATATATATATATATATATATATATATATATATATAAATTTGGCCCTCGACCAAATTTTTTTAGCCCAATGTGGCCACCAAGTCAAAAAGTTTGGACATCCCTGGTTTAAATCAAGGTTAGACATGTTTTAAGTTCCCATGTTTTTCCAAAATTCCTGGAAGTCTACCATTGTCAGAAATGCCAGTCTCTCTTCCTCACCAAAATAATTAGCAAAGGGGTATCAGGAAGGAAGAGGATTTGGCTCTCTCAGTTTGTGGGACATTTACTTCAACGCGTGTTCCAAGGGGTGTAAGGTCTGGCATTAAGGAGCCAGGAGTGATGGGACACTGGCGTGAGCTCTAAAACATTTTATTTTCGACTTTTCCTGCACAGTATTTATTTTTGCAACCGTCCATTTTGGCGAAGAATGATGACATTTGTCGCTTTTTAAACACGTACGCGTCATATGAACGGAACCTGACCGATGAGACTGGAGTTGCATCAAAAATCGTAATTGACAATAACAAATCACGGCAGATATGGGCAAAAAAAATCTGAATTGGCCTGCAGTGTGAACATAGCCTCATTGTTTTAGTATTAATCCCTGCATCCGTAGGCGCCGATCCCGTGGGTGCTCGGGCCCCGAAGCACCCACGGGGGATTGATGGCAAATTCTTTCTCACCACCAAGCAAAAACCGTGCATGCTCAGAAAAGTAGCGTCAGATTTAACGCCCGTCCGAGCACCCACTGGTAGAAATGTAGATCGGCGCCTATGCCTGCATCATTACTAATTATTGGTTAAATTATATATATTTTTAAATTTGCATATTTAAATAGAAGCGTGGACAGGGAGGGGCCAGCCACCCCAAAGTCTGCACTCAATTACATGTTGATTGGGATGTACAAAGGCAATGTGCTTAGATTCATGCGACGTAACGATATCAAAATCTCACCATACGATATTTTCATGGTATTAAGGCCACGGTACGATATTATTGCAGTAATGTCAAAAAAAAAGATGACTTGGAAAAAATGCCTTAGTGTGGAAAATTAAGTCTACCCACTTCTCCAAAGTGGGCTGGCTCAGGGTGGAGGACCGAGTAAAACAACTTGCACTGAGCCTAGTCTATAAAATCCGCTACACCTCCCTGATACCGAAGTACATGTCAAACTACTTCCTTAACGTAAATGACCGCCATAACCACAACACCAGGGGGAGCTCCACTAACCACGTTGAACCCAGATTCCGATCTAACAAAGGTCTTAACTCATTCTCCTTCTATGCCACATCAATGTGGAATGCGCTCCCAACAGGTATAAAAGAAAGGACATCTCTATCCTCCAAAACCGCAATAAAAGTACACCTCCAGGCAACTTCAATCCTAAACTAACACCCTCCCCGGATTGTTAAGAATCACATGTAAACAATCAAATGTAGATACTTTTTCTTATGCCTTCTGATCTCTCTCTCTCTCTCTCTCTCTCTCTCTCTATGTCCACTACTTGCTGTCCATATCCTACCAAGTCAGACCTACACTGTTTCAATATCCATTTCTCTGTTCTCAATTGTTGACGACTGATGATAACAACCAAACCTAACCCGCCCCCCTCCACACCCTGGATTGTAAATAATGTAAATAATTCAATGTATATACCCTGATGATTATCTTGTGTGATGACTGTATTATGATGATAGTATATATGATAGTATTTATCTGTATCATGAATCAATTCAAGTGGACCCCGGCTTAAACAAGTTGAAAAACGTATTCGGGTGTTACCATTTAGTGGTCAATTATACGGAATATGTACTTCACTGTGCAACCTACTAATAAAAGTCTCAATCAATCAATCAATCAAAGTACTTTTTATGTTAAGGATAAACACACTTATTGTAAATAAATACAAACCTAATGCTCAAATGGTGTAACTATTTATTACAACCAAGGGGTATTTTCAAAGTGAAGTAACAAGTGAAGTAATAAACGGCTTTCAATTTATTGTTTTTGGACTACCAACTTGATTGACGTTTGCGCAGTGCCTGTGTTTTTAAAAGGTGTAAATCTGTATTGTTTTACAGTTCTCTTTTATGTATTTTTAAATGTATTTGTTAACGTATTACTTTTTTGAAACTGCTCTGTGACATGTGCTGTTGACCTCTTGGCCAGGTCACCCTTGTGAAAGAGATTCTGATCTCAATGGGTTTCTTATCTGGTTAAATAAAGGTTCTATTGAAATGCCTCACAAATTGATGCCCGGCCTGCCTTACATCTTGGAGTTGCCTCAATAATCTTTTCCAGTTGATAATTAACCAAGTGACTTCTCATGTTGCTTGAATTTCCGGACGATTGTGGTGTAGCATGTCCGTCACGTTCTCTCCTATTTATTTTCCTTGACTGCGCAGCCAAAATGCGTCCAAACGTCCAATTTTACTTTTCGGGTGGGTCCACTTGAGCCTTCCCCTCTTCTCCTCTGTGTTATCTGACATCTTTTACTGAGCTGTGCAGAGGATTTTAGGAAATGCGGTTTGCTTCTCAGATCAGCTCACTCAATAGTGCCATAGAAAAACTACACTGGTGGGTGGACTCCCAGTTCTTGTTTATCGTCACAACATTATTGTGAGAATTTTGAAACTGCATTTACAGTGCCGTTACATCCCTAGTGTGCACACTCTCATACACCTGGGTATTTACAAAACCCAAAACCAGAGAAGTTGGCACATTGTGTAATTCGTAAATAAAAACAGAATACAATGATTTGCAAATCTTTTTCAACTTATATTCAATTGAGTAGACTGCAATGACAAGATATTTAATGTTCAAACTGAGAAACTTAATTTTTTTGGGGAAATAATCATTAACTTAGAATTTAATGGCAGCAACACATTGCAAAAAAGTTGGCACAGGGGCATATTTACTACTGTGTTACATGGCCTTTCCTTTTAACAACACTCAGTAAATGTTTGGGAACTGAGGAGACCAATTTTTGAAGCTTTTCAGGTGGAATTCTTTCCCATTCTTGCTTGATGTACTGCTTAAGTCAGACTTCCAGTATAGTTCCAGGTTCTTCCACCTGCAGAAATACTTTGACGACTATGCTGTGGTCGGGTGTATCAGAGAGGGACGGGAATTGGAGTACAGGACACTGATCGCTGACTTTGTGCAGTGGTTTCAGGCGAACCATCTGGTCCTTAATGTGGACAAGACCAAAGAGCTGGTCATCGACTTCAGGAAGAGAGTGACCCCGGTGGAGCCCATCAAGATCCAGGGCCAATAGGTGGCAGTAGTGGAGCAGTACAAGTACCTGGGAGTCCACTTGAACAGCAGACTGGACTGGAAGGACAACTGCAAAGCTGTTTACAAGAAGGGCATGAGCAGACTCTTTTTCCTGAGGAAGCTTAGGTCCTTTAATGTGTGCAGCAAGCTCTTGGAGATATGTTATCAGTCTGTTGTGGCCAGTGCCCTGTACTTTGCAGTGGTTTGTTGGGGCAGCAGCACCAGCAAAATGGACTCAAACCGGATTGATAAACTGATCCGGAAAGCCGGCCAAACTATTGGCACGCAGTTGGAGGCATTTGTGTCAGTGAGGGACAGGAGGACACTGGACAAACTGCTCGCCATCATGGACAATCCTGCCCACCCACTCCACCTGACAATTAAGGGACAGTGGAGCTCATACTCCAACAGGCTCCTTCTACTTCCTTCCCGCACTGTACGATTCAAGAACTCCTTCATTCCACACTCCATCCAGCTGTATAATCACTCGCCATGCAGCAATAGATGACATCTGCCTATTACCTGACACCTGACATGTTAGCTACTTCTCTTTGGATCTACTCTCTATTTTATGCTGCTGCTGTCACATATACTGTAATATTGTACATGTGTTGTATATACTGTATAATGTATATATTGTATATATGTTATAGACATAATATAATATATCTGTATATATATTATTCTGTACACATATTATGTATATATCCGTATATATGTTGGATTTTGTATCGCTACATTAGTCTATTATACCTGCATTGTCCTTTCCATCCTTACACTTTCCATCATTGTAACTGAGCTACTGTGTTGAACAAGTTCCCTTGTGGATCATTAAAGTTTGTCTAAGTCTAAGTCTAAGTCTAACAGTCCAGGGTGTGTATGTGTGTACAACATTTTCTAGATTTGAGCGTATGACATTGTGGAGAGGGGCGTGGTTCACGCGTTCCCTGCGGGTGGGGTGTGTGCGGAGGCCGGCCATGAAGCAGCAGACAGGTGAGTGGATGACTCAGCTGGAACGAGATATCTAATCACCTGTTCCTTTATTAAGCAGCGTCGGAGACCGTGAGGGGAGAGCGGACCTGGAAAGCAGAGGAAAAGCCACGGAAGAGTGCTGAAAAGCCAAAAGGAGAGACATTGTGAGGAGGAGGAGAGCTGAAAAGCCGAAAGAGACTTGTGTAAATATATAATTAAAATAATTGTAAAAACGCCGAAACTGAGTGTTGTGCCCTTTCCTGTGGTCCCAGAAGAACCCGAGACAGAAACATCTTCACAGTGGCGCCCAACAAGGCGGACCACAGAAATGTCGACAACATCCCCGCTGGAGGCGCTGGGCCAAGTGTTGGCCGAGGTGTCAACGGCAAGCCGGCAGCAGACACAGGTGCTGCAGGCATTAATGGACAGAGCAGAGGCGGCGGGAGGAATGTCCGCCATGAAACGCATGGTGGAGGGGGAGGACCCCCAGACATTCCTCGATGTCTTCGAGGCCACGGCGACATCGTGCAGGTGGCCGGAGGAGGAATGGGGCGCGAAGCTGCTGCCGCTCCTGGTGGGGGAGGCGCAGCGGGCGGCGTTGAGTCTCCCGGCGTCCGCCCGCATGCAGTATGCAAACTTGCGCTGCGCCATATTGGATCGGGTCGGCAGCAGCCCCGAAGACCATCGCCGGAAGTTCCGGGCCATGATGTTGGGGCCAGGGGACCGGCCCTTCGTACTGGCGTTCCAACTACGAGACGCAGCAACCCGTTGGCTCTAGCCAAACGGACTGGATCCAAAAATGCTGGAGGCCATCGTCCTGGAGCGATTCGTGGAGGCAATCCCGGCCAGGACCTCCGCGTGGGTACGGTACCACATCCTCCCAGACGTCAAAGCTGCGGTGAAACTGGCGGAGGAACACCTGGCGGTACAGCGGGAGACAGCAACCAAAACGGCCAAGGGACCCACCCCAGCACCCCGCCGACGACTCGCCCCGCTCTGTGGGGGGGGGTGGAGGGAGAGTCTCCGCAGTGGCAACCAAGCCAGCCTGAGTCACCCGGAGCCAGCGAACAGGTTCACCACACGGACATAAAAAAAGAACACGCACTCACACACACCCAGAGACAGACGACAAGGGGGGGAACACGGGGTCATAATATGTCTATGGTTTGTGCATTTCAGGGTACCGATGCTGCGGGGAGAGGGCTTCTCTCGCAGATGGCACCTCAAACCCCAGGGCCGGTGTGCTGGAGGTGCGGACGGCCCGGGCACGTGCGCCGGGAGTGCTCCATGATGGAAGTGGGGCAGGTGTTGCGGGTTGTCGGGCCTCCAGCACCCGCCCCCGATCGGGGGGAGACGTACTGTGTCCCGGTAAGGGTACAAGGGGGTACATATCGGGCGATGGTGGATTCGGGCTGCAAACAGTCCATGATCCACCAAAACCTGGTTTGGCCCGTGGCGTTGAGGCTGGCGACACGGGTGAAAATTAGGTGTATTCATGGGGATGTGCATGAGTACCCTATGGTGCCAGTGGAAATTATATATAAGAAACAAAAGCATAAGGTTAAGGTTGCCGTAAGCACGCAACTTACGCACCCTGTAATTCTAGGGACGAATTGGCCGGGATTTAACCATTTGGTGACACAATGTGTGGGGGTGCGTTCACGGACAGTCGGCGAGGGTAGTATCCGCGCGGTTCTCAGCGGCGACGCGGCTTCATCCGGTGCTGCCGAGCGGGAACCGGTGGGGGCTTCGCGGGAGGCCCCCCCAGCCCCCCGGTGGCAGCCTACTGAGGACTTTCCCCTCGAGCAGTCCCGTGATGAAACCTTGCGCGAGGCCTGGGACCAGGTGGATTATATTGACGGTCAGCTGGTGCGCCCAGGGAAAGCGCGGGTATTCCCCCATTTTTCAATTATTCGGGATAGATTATACAGAGTGGGCCGTGACACTCAAACCGGGGAGGAACACACCCAGTTGTTGGTGCCAAAACACCGCGGGGAATGGTTTTCCAGGCGGCGCATTTTAATCCCATGTCTGGCCACTTAGGGTATGATAAAACACTTAATCGGGTAATGGTCCGATTCTATTGGCCAGGCCTCCGGGCAGACGTGCGCCGTTGGTGCGCTGCCTGCCCGGACTGCCAGCTGGTGAACCCAGCTGCCACCCCAAAGGCGCCCTTGCGCCCATTACCCCTCATAGAGGTCCCGTTCGAAAGAATTGGGATGGACCTCATCGGACCATTCCACCCGAGCACACGGGGATACCGCTTTGTGTTAGTCCTGGTGGATTACGCAACGCGTTATCCCGAAGCAGTACCTTTGCGCTCCATCTCGGGCAAGAGTGTTGCGCAAGCGCTGTTTCAGGTCATCTCCCGAGTTGGAATCCCGAAAGAGATTCTGACTGACCAAGGCACGTCCTTTATGTCGCGCACGATAAAGGAACTCTACGGGTTACTGGGAATTAAAGCGATCCGCACCAGTGTATACCATCCGCAAACTGATGGGCTGGTGGAGAGATTAAATAAAACGCTGAAAACCATGATCCGTAAGTTTATGTACGAGGACAAACATAATTGGGATAAATGGTTGGACCCCCTAATGTTTGCGATGCGGGAGGTACCCCAGGCCTCCGTTGGTTTTGCACCTTTTGAGTTGTTGTACGGCCGGAGGCCTCGCGGAGTGCTGGACGTCATTAAAGAAAGCTGGGAGGAGGGTCCAAGCTCCAGCAAAAATGAAATTTAATACGTCATGGACATGCGAGCAAAACTCCACAAGGTGGGACACTTGTCACGTGAGAATTTGCTCCGTGCCCAAGAGCGTGAGCGGCGCACGTATAACAGGGGGACCCAACTACGCAAATTCACACCGGGAGAAAAAGTACTTGTATTGCTTCCAACCTCAAACTCCAAATTACTTGCAAAGTGGCAGGGACCCTTTGAGGTCGCACGGCAAGTGGGTGATGTCGATTATGAGGTTCGGCGCTCGGACCGACGCGGGCACACTCAGATCTACCATTTGAACCTGCTGAAGGCATGGAAAGAGGCGGAGCCTGTTTACATGGTGACAGTAGTGGGGGAGGAGGAGGAGTTGGGGCCGGAGGTCCCGCGCTCTGGCCCGGCCCCCCGGCTGTCCTGTGACGACCAGCTCACATCAGCGCAGAGGGCGGATGTGGCTGAGTTACAGCGGCGCTTCTCTGATGTGTTCTCCTCGCGGCCCGGTCGCACGGATCTCATCCAACATCATATTGAGACCAGCCCGGGGGTTACGGTGCGGTCTCGGCCATATCGGCTTCCCGAACACAAGCGCAAAGTAGTTCGGGAGGAATTAAAAACCATGCTTGAGTTGGGGGTGATAGAAGAATCCCACAGCGCGTGGTGCAGTCCCATTGTTCTGGTTGGGAAGAAGGATGGGACTGTGCGGTTCTGTGTGGATTACCGCAGGGTGAATGAACAATTACGGTTTGACGCGTACCCAATGCCTCGGGTCGACGAGCTCCTGGATCGGCTAGGCACTGCTCAATTTTTCACGACACTGGATTTGACCAAGGGCTACTGGCAGATTCCCTTGTCACCAGAGTCCGGAGAAAAAAAGGCCTTTTGCACTCCGGACGGTTTGTACCAATTTGTGACACTTCCGTTTGGCTTGTTCGGTGCGCCCGCCACGTTCCAGCGTCTCATGGACCGAGTGCTGCGGCCCCACGCTGCATACGCGGCTGCCTACCTGGATGATGTCATCATCCAGAGTAGCAGCTGGGAACAACACATGCGGCGGGTGGGGGCGGTGCTCGAGTCCCTGAGGCGGGCGGGGCTCACCGCCAACCCGGCGAAGTGCGCGGTTGGCCGAAGGGAGGTACAGTATCTGGGGTACCACTTGGGAGGGGGACAGGTGCGGCCGCAGGTAGACAAAACAGCGGCAATCGCGGCCTGTCCACCCCCCAAGACAAAAAAAGAGGTGAGGCAGTTTTTGGGACTGGCGGGCTATTACCGGCGGTTCATTCCCCGGTTCGCGGACTTAACCGGCCCACTGACTGACCTCACCCGAAAGGGTGCTCCAGAACTGGTCCAGTGGACGGAGCAGTGCCAGCGGGGGTTTGAGAAGGTAAAAACAGCACTCTGCGAGGAGCCGGTGCTGCACATGCCTAATTTTGACATCCCTTTCTGTCTGCAGGCGGACGCGTCAGGCCGGGGACTGGGGGCGAGGCTGTCTCAGCGGGTGGGGGACGTCGACCGCCCCGTGCTGTATATCAGCCGGAAGCTCTCGGACCGGGAGGAAAGGTACAGCACGGTGGAGAGGGAGTGCCTTGCCATCCGGTGGGCGGTCGGGGCCCTCCGCTACTACCTGTTGGGGCGTCCTTCAGTCTCTGCTCAGACCACAAACCTCTCCAGTGGCTCCACCGCATGAAGGACGCCAACGCACGGATCACCCGGTGGTATCTGGCATTACAGCCCTACAACTTCCGGGTGGTCCACAGGCCGGGCGCGCAGATGGCCGTGGCCGATTTTCTCTCTCGGCCCGCTATAGGGGGTGGGGGGAGTGAGCGCGGCCGGACGGCTGCCCGGCCTGAAATCTGGCGGTGGAGGCATGTGGAGAGGGGCGTGGTTCACGCGTTCCCTGCGGGCGCGGTGTGTGCGGAGGCCGGCCATGAAGCAGCAGACAGGTGAGTGGATGACTCAGCTGGAACGAGTTATCTAATCACCTGTTCCTTTATTAAGCAGCGTCGGAGACCATGAGGGGAGAGCGGACCTGGAAAGCAGAGGAAAAGCCACGGAAGAGTGCTGAAAAGCCAAAAGGAGAGACATTGTGAGGAGGAGGAGAGCTGAAAAGACGAAAGAGACTTGTGTAAATATATAATTAAAAGAATTGTAAAAACGCCGAAACAGAGTGTTGTGCCCTTTCCTGTGGTCCCAGAAGAACCCGAGACAGAGACATCTTCACAGACATGTTTTACTAGGAAATCCACACACGTTTTTGAACATGAGGCCCTCGGTCTACACTTTGTCATTTTAAAAGTAACAAAATAATAGCCTCATTTTATTTACAGTATCATATACATTGTTTCATGTCTTTTCTGTCTTTACAATGCTGTGTTTAGACATTTCTTATCTGCTTGTAATAGCAATAATGAAATGATACATCTTTATTTTGACTTTGTAAATTCATATGGAGTCATTTTAAAGCTTTCCATGTTTGAACGTCTGTGAGATTTAACTGTGGATGCATGATAATTGTTCATTATTCATGATCAAAAATCCCGTCATGTGGGACTAACTTGACCTTCATCGGAGTCAAACGAACAAAACTTGAGATGCAAGCTGATTTAAAGACATATTCACAGCAAATCCTAATATAAGACCATTCACAATGGTCTTGCTAGATGATTAGTCTACAGCATACTCAGGAAGACATTTACGCATTTGAAACCTTTGTGCTTAATGTGTGCTACTCAATCTTTGACACGTCAAGATTTTAGCGTAAATGGAAATCCGTCTGTGGCTCACCCCTGGAGTGCACTTACCACATTGTCTGACACCTCAAAAAGTGATCATAGTCATAGGGCTGCAGCCACATCCTTAGATTTAAGTTTGGTTATAGCGGCATGCAGCTCTTTAGCGCCGACCTAGTGGCTCCTGGAGTAAAAATAAAATTGCATACACATTTTTGTTTTAACATGGTTTCTTTAGAAGGACAAACATGACACAAACCTTCCTAACTGTTATAAATCCCACTGTTTATATTAAACATGCTTTACTGACATACTTGCCAACCTTGAGACCTCCGATTTCGGGAGGTGGGGGCGTGGTCGGGGGTGGGGCGGGGCGTGGTTAAGGGGGGAGGAGTATATTGACAGCTAGAATTCACCAAGTCAAGTATTTCATACATATATATATATATATATATATATATATATATATATATATATATATATATATATATATATATATATATATATATATATATATCTACATCCTGAAAATATGCAAAAAAAAACTGTTTGGATAATTGATACTTCAAACTTGCATAAATAAATATTAAGGAATATAACATTGCTTGGCTTCTGAGAGTTTCAAAATGTAATGAATAAAATGCTAAAGTTTGTTGCTAAACAAGCAATTATTTTAATAATTAAATATGGTAATTTTAAATTAATTATTATGATCATTTAAAATCAATTATTTCAAATATGTTTATTTTAATGTATAATTCTATGGCTGGATGTAATAAGGAGTCACAAAAAAATAAAAATAAAAATAAAATTAATGTTGATGTTTTTAGCAAAATGTAAAAACAATGTATTTAGTTTTTTGTTTTTTTTAATTAATAAATATATTTATTTTTAGGTAAAATGAATATAATAATACAATTTATCTCTAGTCTGGATGATTTTGTTCTTGTCACCCTGTTGTCCTCCCGTCATGAAAGAAGGCTGTCCTCACTCAGGTCCGCATAGAGCTGGAGGGGGCGTGGCTTCCAGCTCCGGCTGAAAATCGGGAGATTTTCGGGAGAATATTTGTCCCGGGAGGTTTTCGGGAGAGGCGTAGAATTTCGGGAGTCTCCCGGAAAATTCGGGAGGGTTGGCAAGTATGACCTAGTGGCTCCTGGAGTAAAAAAAAAAATGCATACAAATTTTTGTTTTAACATGGTTTCTTTAGAAGGACAAACATGACACAAACCTTCCTAACTGTTATAAATCCCACTGTTTATATTAAACATGCTTTACTGATGAGAGTATTTGGCGAGCGCCATATTGTCCTACTAAATTTAGCGGTCTTTGAACTCGCCGTAGTTTGATTACAAGCACAACGTTCTACGATACTGCCACAGAAATACGTGTTTTATGCCAATCTTCCTTTGTCTCATTTTGTCCACCAAACTTTTTATGCTGTGCATGAATGCACAAAGGTGAGCGTTGTTGAAGTTAATCACTTGTTGAAGTGCTAATCAGGTATAATTGGTCACTGCATGATTGCAAGCTAATCGATGCTAACCTTTGTAGGTATATTTGAGCTCATTTAATTTATTTTACTTATGTCCTCTGTGTATTTAATTTATATTTGCATGTCTCATGACACATTATGTGTATGTAACATTGGCTGCATTTCTGATAGTTGTTTCTGTGCCATGTTGTTCCAGACCACAGCAAACGTTACTCAACTTGCAAAGATTGTAATAAATCCATTAGAAGAAGACAGCAAGCCGTTTCTTTTATCTTGGACACAAACATCTATACCTTTGGCCATTCTATGCCAGGAGTTACCTGTTTTACTAATGATTTCCAATGTTGTAAAAATGTGTAGATTACTGTCAACAAAGATTTGCGTCAGCCTGTGACACACATAGTCATTTTGATAGTAGGCTAATATAGACACTTACGTCATGTGTTGCCTTCATTATAACACTTATACAAGGCATTTATTTGTTGGAGGCTCGAGACAGATGTATATATATATTTTTGGGTCCAATATGGCTCTTTCAACATTTTGGGTTGCCGACCCCTGGGTTATAGCATCAACATATGTTCAGTCCAACATACTGAACATATGGAATATAGTTGTTATAGCATAATGACAAAATAAATTATTGGCAAACACACAACCAGGTTAACCTTCAGGTTCAAATGCATGTCACAGGGTAATCTGATTCAAGGCCAAGATACAACCAGGGCACAAAGGCAGAAAGTCTGCAAATGGGTGTGATTTAGAGGCCAATTATTTTGCACCCAAGTGAATGACGGGGTTTCACCTGCTCATAGCCTCTGCTGAATACCAAAGAGGAGAGAAGCACTGAGAGAGACAAGTACACAATGCAAGGAAGCAGCAGACCTACAGTGAATAAGTGTTACAGAAAATGTGACCTTTTCACTGTGCTAAAAAAAATTTGGAGATTCAAAAATGTGAGGACGGTGGTAGATAATGAACTGAGGTGAATGGATGTCATATTTTCAGAGACAGTCCATAATCCATATACTGTACTGTACTGTAAAGCTGTTTGATTACTACAGTGTATACTCACTATAATATCTAGTATGCTGCAGTAAAGACAGAAATACAAATATAGTTAAATACTGTATTTTCCAGACTGCTACTAAATGAATGGAAAAACTTTTCTTTTTTCATATATTAGCCACACTGGACTTTAACGAGCAGATTTCATACGTTTTGAAATGAGTTATTTACACATAAATATTCTGTAAATATTTATTTACATAAATTGTTACTTGTCTGTAACTGTTATGATCCGTTGCCGGGATCATGTTTTGTTTAGTTTTTGACTACCGTATTTCTATTTCAGCACCCCTTTGTTTGTGTGTTTTGGCTACCACTTTCACCTGCCTCTGATTAGTGTTCAGGACACTCACCTGCTCCTAGGCACTAATCAGACAGCTACTTATGCCTGCTTTTCACCACACTCAGTCCGGCTTTCTTGTTTGCTCCATCACCACCTTACATTGAGTATTTCTATGATTTTTGATTCTAGTTCATGTGATAAGCTTTGCCATTGCTCACATGCTATTGGCACGCTTGTTTTGTTTGTTTAGTATTCCTGCCTGATTTATGAAAATAAATCATCTTCTTTCCTGTACCTTGCCTCCAGAGTTTCTGTCTGCATCTTGGGAGAACGATCCGCGCAGTAAAATGCGACCACGCGGTAACAGTAACACCGCAGTAAAACGGCTGATCAAACAAAACAGAAGTCATCGTCATGGACCCACTCATCATCATCGGGTGACCCTGGGTCGATTACACGGCGCCACACTTCGCGGTTCGCCATGGCAATGGGGAGGTACTGTTTCTCGAGCCCTGCATCCTTTGATAGTACATCTGGAAAGGTGCGACATCGGTAGCAGACTGGGACGCCCCAACGAGAGCCTCCGCTTTGCGACCTTCTGAGATAGCGGCATAATATCTCCGTATATATGCTCTAAGGTAGCATGCAGAGGTTTTGGGCGCGTCTGAGCAAGTTGGTGTAAGCTCTGTCCAGGCGCTTCTGTTGTTGTGTGGTGAAAGTCCACATTTCTAAGCCATAGAAGAGAATAGGCTCTATCAGCATTTGAAAGATGTACATTTTTGTCTCATTACCAATGGCCGAACGCCATGACCTTTGCAGTTTATTGCAGGCTGTCCATGCTAAGGCTTTGCAGGATATCATATATTTTGCGGCATCCATTATGTAAGACCCAAGATTCTTGAAGTCGGTTACTTGATTTATACTGTTCCCAGAAGATAACAAAAGGCAGCAATTTGGAACTGACGAGATTACTTCAGTCTTGCTTTCATGGCAATGGAGTCCTATTAGGCAAGCGACATTTTCCAGTGAGTGGAGAAGGGATTCAACATTTATGATAAGATCGGAGACCAGAGCGATGTCATCTGCAAAATCAAGGTCAGTATGGTGTGTGGCAGGTTACCTTCTGCTGTGTCTCGGGTGGAGCTGTAGGCATTTGTGGTTAATTGTGTCCACAGAGGCGCAGAACATAGTCCAATATAATGATAAACAAGAATGGAGCTAGTGTGTCCACTTGTAAAACTCCTTCCTCGGTTTGGGTTGGGAAAAACGCAGTTTCACCATCAACTGTAATAACTATAGCAGTGGTTCTCAACCTGGGTTCGATCGAACCCTAGGGGGTTCGGTGAGTCGGGCTCAGGGGTTCGGCGGAGGTCAAAACACACCCGACTCATCGTGTAAATAAAAACTTCTCCCTATCGGCGTGTTACGGATACAACAACAGCAGAAGTCACACTGATTGGCAGGTGTGTAATTTTTTGTGAGTTCATGCACTGTGTTGGTTTTGTTCTTTGAACAAGGTGATGTTCATGCACGGTTCATTTTGTGCACCACTAAAAAAACATGGTAACACTTAAGTATGGGGAGCATATTCACCATTAATTAGTTGCTTATTAACATGCAAATTAGTAACACATTGGCTCTTAACTAGTCATTATTAAATACTTATCAATGCCTTATTCGGCATGGCCTTATTATAACCTTAACCCTCTAACCCTGGCCCTAACCCTCTAACCCTCACCCTAACCAAATAACTCTAAATTAAGTCTTTGTTACTTAGAATGTGTTCCCCATACTAAAGTGTTACCAAAAACATATAACTTTGTCTTGAATTTGAAAAAAAACAATATTTTATTTTTCACTAAAGAAGGATTCGGTGAATGCGCATGTGAAACTGGTGGGGTTCGGTACCTCCAAAAAGATTAAGAACCACTGATTTAAAGGCTAGTGTAAACAAATGAGTTTTAAGATGGGACTTAAATGCTTGTACTGAGGTAGCATCTCTAACTGTTACCGGTAGGGCATTCCAGAATACTGGAGCCCGAATAGAAAACGCTCTATAGCCCGCAGACTTGTTTTGGGCTCTGGGAGTCACTAATAAGCCTGAGTTCTTTGAACGCAGATTTCTTGCCAGGTTATATGGTACAATGCAATCAGCAAGATAGGACGGAGCTAGACCGTTTAGTCTTTTATACGTAAGTAGTAAAACCTTAAAGTCACATCTTAAGTGCACAGGAAGCCAGTGCAGGTGAGCCAGTATAGGCGTAATATGATCAAACTTTCTTGTTCTTGTCAAAAGTCTAGCAGTCACATTTTGTACCAACTGTAATCTTTTAATGCTAGACATGGGAAGACCAGAAAATAATACACTACAGTAATCACCATGAGACGTAACGAACGCATGAATAAAGAGCTCAGCGTCAGTGGTGGACAAAATGGAACTCATTTTAGCGATATTACGGGGATGAAGGAAGGCCGTTTTAGTAACACTTAATGTGTGACTCAAATGAGAGAGTTGGGTCGAAGATAATACCCAGATTCTTTACCGAGTCGCCTTGTGTAATTGTTTGAATACAATAACCGATAATCAGCATTTCCGTTTTCTTAGCGTTGAGTTGCAAAAAGTTAGCAGACATCCATTGTTTAATTTCATTAAGACATGCCTCCAGGTGACTATAATCCGGCGTGTTGGCCAGCTTTAGGGTCATGTAAACTTGGGTGTCATCCACATAACAGTGAAAGCTAACACCGTATTTGTAACTTGTGAAGTTTTTAAAGGACGGGGTGATGCGGTCCTAGCGGTTGGAAGGATTGAGAAGGTGTGCAGCCGAGTTTTGGATAAGTTGGAGTTTATAAAGGACTTTGGAAGACGAACAATATAGAATGCTGTTTCTGTTAATCAGTCTGGAGTTGATAAATGCATGAATATGTGTTTCAGCAGTGGAGAAGCAGAGAATGGGTTGGGTCTGTTTTGGCAATGTGAGATTGGCATAAACTTCGATTGATAAGGTATAGTCCAAGATAAGAGAGAGCAAGGTTTTAGATGTGCGTGGAACGGGACTGGGTGAGGCTGTTTATTGATATGATGAAATATTTGACAGAATCAGCGGGGTATTTCGGACCTGTAACTATGAGATTTGTTTTGCTGTAGTTGAGATTGTGAAAAGTATTGTTCATCCAGGTGTTAATATCAGTGAGGCAGTTGGTGAGGGTGGTGCGGGTGGCAGGGGTAATGGACTGGATGAAATTGAGATATATATATTAATGTAGCAGTGATAGTTGATGCCATGTTGACATATTATTTGTCAAAGTGGGAGTTTTTACAGGCTGAAGAAGAAGGGGCCAAGTACAGAACCTTGGGAGACAACTTGGGACACGGGGGCGATGGATGGCGTGCAGTTCTTAATGGATAAGAATCGGTCAGGTATGATTTAATCCAGGAGAGTGCAGTGCCGGTAATGTTGAGGGAGGTTTCCAGACGGGAAAGAAGGATGGAGTGATTTATGATGTCAAAAGCTGCCGTGAGATCCAGAGAGATACAGAGATTGAGGTGGCCTGAGTCATAGGCGAGGAGGGGGTCATTTGAGACTTTGATGAGGGCTGTTTCAGTGCTGTTGTGAGAGCAGAAACCGGACTGAAAAGGATCAGAAAGATTGTTGATATTGAGGTGATTTGGAATTTGGTTGGAGATGGCCTGGAGTTGCTTAAGATTTTTAGTGTTAAGTCAGGATTCATGACTAAGGCAGAACCGGGGGTGAGGGAAGTGGTATTTATCAGTGACGTGCGGTCACTAGAGGCAGGTGAGGCGGGGCCTCACCTGCCATCATGGAAAGAAAAAAAATGTAAAAAGAAAAAATAATAATTAAATTGTTTTATGTATCCAGTAATTATACTATAAAGTTATTTTCCATTTAACTTCACCAGTTTTAGATTCTTTTTATTCAAAATCGCTGAATTTTCACATTTGCCGTCAAATACTGAGAAGAGACGGTGCGGTGATCAGCAGCCAATTGAGGCACGTCACTCAATTGTGCCTCACCATGGATTGTGGACTCGACTAACTGCTGGCCTGTTGTGCAGTGAGACCGTATTGCTATATGAGTTATATTATACATTTCCATAGTTTAGTTAGCTGAGGTATGTAATGTACAGTGTATTTTGTCAACAACTGTATGTGTGTAACGTATTTCTTGTGCTGAGCAATCATAAAACTGCTGCGAAGACGCACTGTTTGAGGCTCGCGTAATCACGCCTCCTGGTGCCGGTTATTGCACCTCCGCCGCAGACTGCACCCCCCGACCGGAGCGCCACACCAACCAAAGCCCACACCCAAACCCTCCACGTGCAAGACCGAATCCACCAAAAAAAAGTCACTTAACAAGAAGCCAAAAAGTGCAAAAACAACATTGCTCGCGCCGGAGGAGCCGCGAAAGACTGCAAGGACACAACATTAGGTACACCTGCAGACTGCAGCACAGATTTCATATTTCATTCATTCACAACTCCTCCAACACGAACACCACTGTTCCCGCACTTATAAGTAAAGGTAAGACCATAATAACGTTTTTTTTATTAAATGTGCTTTTTTGTGTGCTACAATTTGTATGCGTAAAGTTAAAGTTAAGTTAAAGTACCAATGATTGTCACACACACACTAGGTGTGGTGAAATTTGTCCTCTGCATTTGACCCATCCCCTTGTTCACCCCCTGGGAGGTGAGGGGAGCAGTGGGCAGCAGCAGTGACTTCCAACCCTTGATGCTGAGTGCCAAGTAGGGAAGAATGCTGGTATGAGTTTTTAAACATAACCCGTTAACTGCTGCCAATCAAATGGTGAATAAGATACTCTTTAGGGTTCATATGTTTGTAAATCTGACTGTAATGAAGTCAGTGCCTCACCAGCCATGAACCTCACCGCACGTCACTGGTATTTATAGTCGTGATCAGTGGGGTGATGGACAGGAAGCAAATGTTTATGCTACCTTTACACTGCAGGATACAATGTCCAATTCAGATCTTCTGTTTTAATCCAATATTTTTATGTCATCATTCAGATTACCAAAAACGATGCAACTTTTATGTGTTTTATTTGAACGGAATGTTTACGTGAAAGGACACGCATGCACACAAAACATGACGTCCCATGCAGAGCACTGCGTTTATAAAAGTAGACATGGCCCTGATTCAAAGGAGGTTGTGCAACCAGAGTCAACATGTTTTTAAGAATTCTAGCTATGGTAGTTTCTGGGGCACTGTTAGAATAATGATGTATATATTATCACACTAACTTTAGTATGCTTAAAGTCCGTTGCTTTAGTTATTTAGCTATTGTGCTCAAGTTGGACTTTTTCTAATGTGAGCAAGGGTAAATACTTCTTGTCTGAGGGGTGGCCTCAGCTGTAGATGTTATCTTCGTTTGAGCCCGCCAACAGCCAAGGACTTCAACCGACTTCAGCAAAGATGGGATGACGGCACACGGACGAGGCAAAGACTTCAAGGACCTCAACAAGATAAGATTCCAACACGCAGACGAAGCGAAAGCACAAGGACCCCAGAACATTCCGTCACGTATCGCGCGTCCTGGACCTGCTTTGCATAAAATATGTGACCACTCCTTTTAGAGGCAACCTTAGTATTGCTGACTGTGGAACTCCTGAATAAAAAGAGAGATGCAAGAGCTGGACCTTAGAGCGTAGGGCGAGAATGTGACTAAGGGTCCGGCTCCATGCGTTCTCCTCATGAGCTAAATTGAACTCTGTCTCTGATTGATGCCTTGCTTCTTGTCTGATTAATAGATGTCATCAGTGTTTGAACCTGACAGGCACTTTCAGCGATGTCTATACCAAGTACATTGATGTAAGTCCTTTTAAATTTTAATCGCTTATAAAACATTATATTTTCGCCACTTACTGTTTTATGCTACTTTGTCCAAAATTAATTTTTCCATCTGTCTTTTTTGGCAAAGAATTTCAATGATATATACGGCGGATAAATGCGACCTAAACATTCAGACTGCAGTCGCATCAGACATGTATCCGATTGATATCCAGAACTGAAAGAGGCCTGGTTCGGATTTGAAGAAATCGTAATTGTACTGTTAACAGTGACATAAAAAATCCCATAAATGGCAAATCTGGGTAAAACAATCGGAATTGACCTGTAATGTAAACATAGCCGTGCAAGATGTGGGGATTTTTGATTGAAAGAAGGATGGGAATTAATTGCATTTTTCAGTGGTGAAGGATGACTATTTCAAGATAGAGAAAAATATCAAAAAATCATCACTGCGTCTGATCAAATTACACTTGCTATTAAATGTGGTGAGAGCAGATGACGAGGTGAGGATTTCTAATGAATTGTGTACCGGGCTGAAAATGAGGAGCGAAGTAAACACCAGATGAGCTTAACGACTGCACTATTACCAATTCATCATAGAAATTTAAGCACATGGTGTTCAACGGGTCTTTTGGGTGTTTCTCATTTTCTATGTTTGTGTTGAATCCAGAATCCATCCAACCACACAGTGTTGCATTGTGTGCAAAACAGATGAACAACTCAAACAACTCGTCTGTTGCAAAAACATCTGTTTATGAGTGTGTGTGTGGTGCTTTCATCATTACCTTATCACCTGATGCAATTCAATTAGATGTCAGTTAGAAATAGGAACTGTGTTAATTCTGGGACGACAGCCAAGTGTTTTGTATGGTTTTAGTGAACTCGATGCACCCAATTTGACTGTTCAGCCATAAGCCAAAATGGCTTTTAGCCAATTTAAAACATCACTTTTAAGCAGACCCAAGCAGATGCGTAAGAATCATCTTTTGTAGATCTACACATTCAAGTCACTGAGACAGAAGTCTGGGAAAGAAAACCCACACTTTTTTTGTACTCAGCCACCTTTTCCAATTACACTGAGGCAATGGTCCCCAAAATGTTTGAGTCCAAACACTGCAGACCTTTCAATACAGAGAGTGACATAATAATGGAAAAATTACAGAATTGTGTACATTTAAGTACCAACCGAAGTTCGTCAGTATTAGAATAGAATAGAATGGACTTTATTGTCATTATATTTGCATATAACGAGATTAAAGACTCCAACTTAAAGTGCGGTAGTGGGAACAAATATGGGACAAAAATAAATTACCCAAGAAGTATAAAAGATAAAACTAAGAATTGAAATAAATAGACTACTATCCAATAAAAATAATAAGCAATCCTGTACAAGATACAAAACAATATACAAAATATTGTACAATATACAGAACAAGACAAGAGTACTGGAGTGATAACAATCAGAGTCGGATGTATTGCACTCGAAGGGTAATATTGCACAGTGGGGTATTAGGGTAGGATATTGTATAGGGGTGAATTATTTATTATAAGTTAATAATGGATTAGATTTATATAGCGCTTTTCTAGACACTCAAAGCGTTTCACAGAGAAGTGAGAACCCATCATTCAATTTTACAACTCATTCATTCATCATTCATTCACCGGTGTGAGTGGCACCAGGGGTAAGGGTGAAGTGTCCTGCCCAAGGACACAACGGCAGCGATTTGGATGGTAAGAGGCGGAGAGCGAACCTGCAACCCTCAGGTTTCTGGCACGGCCGCTCTACCCACTACGCCATACCGCCCCTGAGTTAGAGTTCAAAATGGTGACAGCTTTGGAAAAGAAGCTGTCTCTGAGCCTGTTTGTTCTGGCTCTGATGCACCTGTAGCGCCTGCCCGATGGTAGCAGGTCGAAGAGGTGGAAGCCAGGGTGTGTACGACATGTCCATAGTGATGTTTTTTGCTCTGTTGAGGCAACGGGAGTTGTGTAAATCCTTCAGGGAGGGGATGGGGCAGCCGATGATTTTTTGTACAGACTTTATGACCCTCTGAATCGCCTTTTTGTCTGCTTCAATGCAGCTGGCGTACCACACTGTTATGCAGTACGTCAGCAGATCCAATACCAAGTATAACCCTTTCCAGCAGCAAAACATTCTAACACATTAAATTGTCTGCACTGAAACAAGTTTTGGTTGCAGAATGTATTTTTTTCCTCAAATGCATGGATCTATCCACTATGAATTTTGGTATCGATCCAGTACCAAGTATAAATACATGGCTAGTATCGGTGATACCACTACCGATACATTAACTTGGAATGTAATAATCTTTGAATAGTTTTGTGGATTTACCTCTAGTTAGTGAAAGGGGATTTATGGTGATTTGAATCTACATTTTAATCACTTCATTGCGGTCTAGGCAATATGTATTGGATATGCTTTCCTGTAAAATTTGTTCAATAGTCATTTTTAAAACCCATTTTCCGAGTCGTTTTCACACTCAACTCTGTGCAAAGGTATCATAACAATTCTTTTTTTAAAATGTGCACGATTTAAATGCCATAAGGCGCACTTGAAATCCTTTCATTTTCTCAAAAATCGACAGTGCGCCTAATAAGCCGGTGTGCTTAATGTACGCAGTAATTTTGGTTGTGCTTACCGACCTCGAAAGGATTTTTTTGGTACATGGTGTAATGATAAGTGTGACCAGTAGATATATATGTGTAGACTGCAGGATGACGCCTGTTCAATTGACGTCAGCGGACTATCCATATATGGTAAAGGTTTACCCAAAGTGCTTTGCGCAGGTCCGCCATTGTAGTCTGACGATGTAGTCAATAAGCTCCTTCTTTTTCTCTATAATCTTGTTGTGGTGCATTTATCTTCTGCTGTTGCCCTTTCTAATACAAAGTAGCGTACAGTTCTAACTTATATCTGTGAGTAGACTCGCTATGGAAGTGATAAAAACTACGTAAGTAGAGGCTATCAAAGTGGAGCCACGTAAATAGGACTGCTTACAAAACGACGCATCCTGAAGAGTCGGTCATAAAGCAGCTTGAAAATGGTCTGTAAAATATAATGTATGCAACTTTTTTGACCAAGGAGCCACCATTACATGTTATGTAGACCCCAAGGAAGTGTTTTAAATGAAGAAAACAGTCATGTCTGTGTTGATCATGTTTTTGTTTGTTTTTTGGACACTTTCTTAGTTCCTGGTTGTTCACTCCCTTGTTTTGTTTCCATAGCAACCCATTAGTTTTCACCTGTCATGTCACGCACCTGTTTCACGTTTTGAGTCACGCACCTGTTGTTAATCATGTCTGTGTTATTTAAGCTTTTCATTTTCTGTTGGTCAGCCTGGCGACATCCACATTTATGCTCTGCACTCTGTATCGTCACTCTGCATAATGCCATGTTCACAGTCCCATGCCAAGTACGTTTTTGTTTCATTGTTCACAGTTTCTGCCTTTGTGCAAGTTTTGTTTTCATTAGCCAAGTTTTTTACCTCCGCCATTGTGCGCGCTTTTCGTTTGTTCTTTTTTTGATAATATTAAATTAAATCATGTACTCCCATTCACGCCACGTATGGTCCAAATCATTTGCACCACGGGAGAACAAATCACGCCATAGTTCAAGTCATGACAAAAACAAAATCAGAATATGACCCCTTAAGTGTGCCTTATAATCCGGTGCTCCCTATGGTCTGAAAAATACGGTATATACCTTGCACTCGTCACCGCAATTTTTTTCCAGACCTGCTCGAAAAATAAACTTCATAGACATTATGTAGATTCACCTGGTCACAACATTAGGTACACCTCCACACTCTCTAATCGACTCAGAGAGTGCATAAAAAAGCTGCTTTTAGCATGCATGTCACGATTAGATGAAAATAAAACTCGATCCTACCTTTTGTGTGTGTTTTCTCATCGCCTGAAGCAGAGCTCCTCTGACTGTGAGTGAGAACTTGACCTAATGTCTAAAGTGCTACCACCTCGCTGTGATGTCACAAAGTAGCCAGGTACAAAACCCCGCAAACACAGGCATCGAAAACTGCATGTAATCTCACGCCCAAATGCAATGCTTTGACATTGTTTAACTTAGACTTAGACAAACTTTATTAAGCCACAAGGGAAATTGTTCCACACAGTAGCTCAGTTACAAAAGATGGAAAGGGTAAGGATGGAAAGGATAATGCAGGTATAAAGTAGACTAAAAATTTAACATATTATAGTAACTGCTGCAGCATAAAATAGAGACTAGATTCAGCAGAAAATATACATTATAAACAAAGAGAGGTAACTAACATAGGAGCGGTTAGGTAATAGACAGAAGGAGGACAGGAGGATCCAACTTTGTAACAACATTTACAAGTCAGAAAAGACAAAATTCATCAAAGGTTCCATTTAATTATGACAGTGATAATGCAGAAAAAGTATTTTATTCAAATAAAATCGTGTTTTAAACTGAATGCAACGATACAAAACTAAGTACCGTATCTTTCGGAGTATAAGTCGCACCGGAGTATAAGTCGCACCTGCCGAAAATGCACAATAAAAAAGAAAAAAAAACATATATAAGTCGCACTGGAGCCTAGCCAAACTATGAAAAAAAACTGCGACTTATAGACCGAAAAATACGGTATTAGTCTAAAATGTATTCGACCAATTCCCTTTTTTACTATAAATTACACACTATTATAGTGCAAAATGACAAATATGCAACAAAAATGTGAATAAAAAAATATCAACAAAAATAACATAAATAACTTCCAAAACAGACTGCAGCTAAAGTATAAATCTCGTCATGCTAGTAATGTATCAATACCCAACTTGCTATCAATGATATCGATATTTAAATCCAACCACGGAAATGATGTGATTGTACTTAATTTGTTCAAAAATCACTAATTTATTGTAGTAAAAACAATGTATCTTAAATCTACAGAATGCCAGCGACACAACATGACAGGTACGATAATTAAATGTTCTACCGCTGGATGGGAGGAGGCACATAATCTGTGTAACCGTGAGATTTTTAAAGGTTGGGAAACACTGTATCTCACGGCACACCATACACTTGCCTTTTGTGTGTATTCCTTAATCCAGTCTGGTGTGCTGTGGGAGATTATCTAATTTCACCTATTTGGGTTAAAAATATTTTTTGCAAACCACTAATTATAGTCTGCAAATGATGTGATGTTGTTGAGTGTCGATTGCTGTCTAGAGCTCGGCAGAGTAACTATGTTATATACTCTTTCATATCAATAGGTGGCAGCAGGTAGCTAATTGCTTTGTAGATGTTGTAAACAGCGGGAGGCAGGGTGCAGGTAAAAAGGTGTCTAATGCTTAAACCAAAAATAAACAAAAAGTGAGTGCCCCTAAGAAAAGGCGTTGAAACGTAGAGATGGCTATGCAGAACGAAACTAAAACTGAACTGGCTACAAAGTAAACAAAAACAGAATGCTGGACGACAGCAAAGACTTACTGTGGAGCAAAGACGGCGTCCACAATGTACATCAGAACATGACATGACAACCAACAATGTCCCCACAAAGAATGATAAAAACAACTGAAATATTCTTGATTGCTAAAACAAAGCAGGTGCGGGAAAAATCGCTCAAAGGAAGACATGAAACTGCTACAGGAAAATACCAAAAACAAGAGAAAAAGCCACCAAAATAGGAGCGCAAGACAAGAACTAAAACACTACACACAGGAAAACACAAAAAAACTCAAAATGAGTCATGGCGTGATGTGACAGGTCGTGACAGTACACCTACTTTGAGACAAGAGCTATATTGATGCATGGTTGGTTATGGTTTAAAGTCAAATCCAGCAATTGCAACGACTTTTTACTGTCAACTGAGGTTTGTTTTTTAATGATTTCTGCTGGTGGTGTGCCTCCGGATTTTTTCAATGCAAACAATGTGCCTTGGCTCAAAAAAGGTTGCCAATATATTTAATCAGAGAAAAGTGTTATGATGTAACATTCTAACATACCCAAGTAAAAGAAATCACAAAAAAACTAAACGGCTTGTCAAAAATGACTGTATGTGTGCTAATTGCAAGTCTTCATATGCAAATATCGCATTGGTATCCGTGGAATTGAAATAAAACGATGCACAAGCGCACATACTCATTACACATTCTTCCGCTGCCATCTCGTTTCCTGCTCGGCAAAACACGAAGTGATGCAAACACCAGCAAATGCCCCAAAACTAACTGAAATCAAAGGAGACAGCCAAGCGGACAGGATCTCCACAGAAGCAGACGGCTAATTAGCTGACATTGTGACTGAGTCAGACTGGTTGCGGAAATGTTTGTACTTTTTTTAAAGAGAAAGCCTGCTGCTTGTTTTTGCCTCTGGCGTTTATTAAACAAGCATTTAATTTGTAACACAATCCCTTTTGATTTAGAGCAATAACAATAAATGTCATTTCCAGCGGAGCAATTTATTTTTCTTCAGTGCACATTTTAACCTATTATCATATTTTTAATCACTAAACATGCATTATTTTTTTTACAATATGCTGTAAATTGTCTGTTGCATGCATTACACCCCAACACATTTGAATGTGGATTTAGGAGAAGGACATTGAAATGTGGCCTCATTATCCAGATACAGTCCTTCCACCATACTTGCCAACCCTCCCGAATTTTCCGGGAGACTCCTGAAATTCAGCGCCTCTCCCGAAAACCTCCCGGGACACATTTTCTCCCGAAAATCTCCCGAAATTCAGGCGGACTCAGGTCCGCATGGACCTGAGTCCGCTTTCCCACAATATAAACAGCGTACCTGCCCAATCATGTTATAACTGTAGAATGATGGAGGGCGAGTTCTTGGTTTCTTATGTGGGTTTATTGTTAGGCAGTTTCATTAACGTCCTCCCAGCGCGGCAACAACACACAACACCAGCAGTCACGTTTTCGTCTACCGTAAAGCAGTTCGTCTGCCGTTAACAGCAATGTTGTGACACTCTTAAACAGGACAATACTGTCATCTAGTGCATTTAATGAAAGCACTTTTGTGCGTGCCACACAGCAATGCATCATCAGAGAGGGTGTTCAGCATGGTTCGAAAAATGGTGACAGAGAATAGAACAAGGATGGACAATTCAACCCTTAACTCAACAATGAGGAGATGAGTGTTATGTGTGTGTATATGTGTAAATAAATGAACACTGAAATTCAAGTATTTATTTTATATATATATATATATATATATATATATATATACAGTATATATATATAATAAAATAAATATATATTTATAGCTAGAATTCACTGAAAGTCAAGTATTTCTTGTATATATATATATATGCATACATATATATATATATATATATATATATATATATATATATATATATATATATATATATATATATATATATATATATATATATATATATATATGAAATACTTGACTTGAATACTTGACGTGAATTGTAGCTGTAAATATACTCCTCCCCTCTTAACCACGCCCCCAACCACGCCCCGCCCCCAACCACGCCCCCCGCCTTTCGCCCCCTCCCGAAATCGGAGGTCTCAAGGTTGGCAAGTTTGCCTTCCACTCATTGTTCTCCACCATTACTTACTGTAGCTGCAGGCAATAACAGTATAACATGTAACATTAATACTAACTGTGGTGGCAATATTAACAATACTCCCCTTAAACGGCAATTTCCACTGTTTTTTTTAATGTTGCTTACCCTTCACAATCCTTGTGAAGACAAGAACAAATATGTTTTTCTTTTTTTATGCATTTTAACTATGAAACAAATGCAATCAAAAGTCCGCTTATAATGGAGTCTTTGGCAGCCGCTCAATTCTGCCTATAAAGCCCTCAGAGGGGAACTGCATTTTTTGGGGAATATTTCCTATCGTTCACAATCATTATGAAAGACATGACGACGGATGTTTTGTTTAATGCATTCTAACTCGTGAATAAACGTAAATAAAAGTCCGCCTACAGCGGAGCGAACAGGAGGTCCTCTATTCCACCCATAAAATCCAATTAAAAAAAACATCCAAAAAGCGCCAACAGTACTCCATTTATGTCACGGCGCATACGCAATCCCGCATGTCATCTGCTGCAAGCGCAGCCGGCACCTCACGCCCCTGCTCGCTCTTCCACGCGCCTGCACGGCTGCAGGCAATCATCAATCTGCACACCTAAGTCTGATTAGGGCAGACAGCATAAAGACCAGCGGACCCGAAGATCCAGTGCCGTAACGAAGTTCACTCTTCGTAGTAAGCATCCCGTCTCTGGCTTCACTCTGCGTACTTGCTCTCTCTCTGTGCTTCCCCTCTGCCCGTGTCTTATGTCCTCTGTGTTCCCCGTAGTGTTCCCTCTGTTTAAATGATAAATGGGTTATACTTGTATAGCGCTTTTCTACCTTCAAGGTACTCAAAGCGCTTTGACACTATTTCCACATTCACCCATTCACACACACATTCACACACTGATGGCGAGAGCTGCCATGCAAGGCGCTAACCAGCAGCCATCAGGAGCAAGGGGTGAAGTGTCTTGCCCAAGGACACAACGGACGTGACTAGGATGGTAGAAAGCGGGGATTGAACCCCAGTAACCAGCAACCCTCCGATTGCTGGCACAGCCACTCTACCAACTTCGCCACGCCGTGGTCGAGCTGTGTGCCTCGACTTCTCACCGGATTTTGGACTGCCTCCCTCGATCCTCGACCCCCCGCTTGGACACGGACCTCGTCGCTTGCCCACGGACTGCCTTCTAGCCTTACCCCTTTGGTCTGACGAAAGATTCATCCAACACGCTGTCAGAATAATTGTATCTAAGTTATCACAAAACTTTGTGTTTCAATGAGTTCCTGGCGAGCAAACAAAAGCTGTCTTTGATCCTACCAAGAAAAAGGCTTGTAAAATTCCAATGTGTAAGATGGGTTTCTTTTATGTATTGTAATCCACAGGAAGATTTTGTCTTGACCCGAGATCTACAAAGCGGAGAGGAAGCAGGGCCTGATTCCCCTCCAGGCACATTTGGTTTGAACTGTTTTGTAACCAAAGACGATGGCTGTTTACGACCACACTCCTTTAAAAACAGCTGTTGCCATGTAATCAGGGAAAGTCCAAATAAAAGAGCAGGCGTACAATCTTTCGTCAGAGCGTGGTGGAACACTGTGCAAGGGTACAGTGTCTACACGTTTCTCCTCATTGAGCCAAATGTAATTCTGTCTCTGTTTAATTCCTTGCTTCTTGTCTCGTTTAATAGATGTTATCAGTGTTTAAACCTGACACACGCACATACAACAAACTCTGGTAAAATGTACATTGTTAATTCTACACATCGCCTTGCACCATTCATGTATAGTAGCATACACACCCCAAGTATTCATCAGTATCAATAAACCTGTTGCTGTGGTGTCGTCTCCTTCCCCCGTCGTATGTAACAATTTACATTTCATGACTTGAGTATTAGCCAAGCATTAGTGATATTGATATTATAAGCGGCTTCACGGTGGCAGAGGGGTTAGTGCATCTGCCTCACAATACGAAGGTCCTGAGTAGTCTTGGGTTCAATCCCGGGCTCGGGATCTTTCTGTGTGGAGTTTGCATGTCCTCCCCGTGACTGCGTGGGTTCCCTCCGGGTACTCCGGCTTCCTCCCACCTCCAAAGACATGCACCTGGGGATAAGTTGATTGGCAACACTAAATTGGCCCTAGTGTGTGGATGTGAGTGTGAATGTTGTCTGTCTATCTGCGTTGGCCCTGCGATGAGGTGGCGACTTGTCCAGGGTGTACCCCGCCTTCCGCCTGATTGTAGCTGAGATAGGCTCCAGCGCCCCCCGCGACCCCAAAAAGGGAATAAGCGGTAGAAAATGGATGGATGGATATTATAAGCGCTAACACAGATCACAAGCGTGTGTGCCTATGTTTATATCATTGGGTGGTCTGCTGCTTACTTCCTTTCATACGAGCAATGCCTTCATATACTGTAAGTTGTGTTTTGGCTTGTAAACATTTTGGGTGGTGTAGTCTTATAGAAGTAGAAAAATGTGAAGTATTTGACAACAGAATATTTATGAAAGCGAATTATTCTCTTTTTTTCACGTTATCTTAATAAGCAACCTGCACTTGCTCTGATTACAGCATATTAGGGTTGTACGGTATACCGGTATTAGTATAGTACCGCGATACTAATGAATCATATTCGGTACTATACTGCCTCTGAAAAGTACCGGTCCCCCACCCGGTCGTCGTCGTCACGGCGTTTCATTGCTGGTTTACGAGCAGACGAGCATGTTCGGCAGCGCACAACCACAGAGTACTTACAAACAGACACAGTGTGTTGACAGAAAAGGGAGAACGGACGCATTTTGGCTTAAAAACTAACGATAAAAGTGAGGCTATATCACTAAAAAGCCCATCAGAAGAGGTGCTTTAAGACATGGCTAAAGTCCAGCCCCAGTCGGCAATGTTTTAGCTACTTCTAAATCACTAATCCTCGCCTCCATGGCGACAAATAAAGTAAGTTTCTTACAAGTATCATCCCTGCAGGACGAGGAATAGCTAAACATGCTTCACTACACACCGTAGCTCACCGGCGTCAAAATGTAAACAAATGTCATTGGTGGATCTACACCTGACATCCACTGTAATGATACCAAGTAAAAGAGCGTATCTAGTCGAGACTACTATGATTACGTCGATATTTTTTGGCATCACAACATCTTCTTTCGTTTTTTTTTAATGTATATTATGTTTATAAACTCAGGAAATATGTCCCTGGACACAAGAAGACTTTGAACATGACCAATATATAATCCTGTAACTACTTGGTATCGGATTGACACCCAAATTTGTGGTATCATCCAAAACTAATGTAAAGCATCCAAACAACAGAAGAATAAATGATTATTACTTTTTAACAGAAGTGTAGATAGAACATGTTAAAAGAAAAAGTAAGCAGATATTAACAGTAAATGAACAAGTAGATTAATAATAAATTTTTACAGTTTGTCCCTCATAATGTTGACAAAATAATATAATGATAAATGACACAATATGTTACTGCATACGTCAGCAGACTAATTTGGAGCCTTTATTTGTTTACTTACTACTAAAAGACAAGTTGTCTTGTATGTTCACTATTTTATTTAAGGACTAACTTGCAATAAGAAATATATGTTTAATGTATTTGTAAGATTTTTTGTTAAAGTAAAGCCAATAATGCACTTTTTTGTGGTCCGCTTTATTTAGAAAAGTATCGAAAAGTATCAAAATAATTTTTATACCGGTACCCATACTGGCCAACCCTCCCGAATTTTCCGGGAGACTCCCGAAATTCAGCGCCTCTCCCGAAAACCTCCCGGGACAAATATTCTCCCGAAAATGGCCGGAGCTGGAGGCCACGCCCCCTCCAGCTCCATGCAAACCTGAGTGAGGACAGCCTTTTTTCAAGATGGGAGGACAACAGGGTGACAAGAACTAAATCATCCAGACTAGAGATAAATTGTATTATGTTTATCTTACCTAAAAATAAATATATTTATTAATTTAAAAAAAATAAAAAATACATTTTTACTATATTTTGCTAAAAACATCAATATTAATTTTATTTTTATTTTTTCTGACTCCTTATTACATCCAGCCATAGAATTATACATTAAAATAAACATATTTGAAATAATTAATTTTAAATTATCATAATAATTCATTTAAAATGACCATATTCATTAATTAAAATAATTGCTTGTTTATCAACAACTTTAGCATTTTATTCATTACATTTTGAAGCTCTCAGAAGCCAAGTTATGTTATATTCCTTAATATTTATTTATGCAAGTTTGAAGTATCAATTATCCAAACACAGTTTTGTTTGCTTATTTTCAGGATGTATATATATATATATATATATATATATATATATATATATATATATATATATATATATATACATATATATGAAATACTTGACTTGGTGAATTCTAGCTGTAAATATACTCCTCCCCTCTTAACCACGCCCCCAACCACGCCCCGCTCCACCCCTGACCACGCCCCCCCGCCCCCACCTCCCGAAATCGGAGGTCTCAAGGTTGGCAAGTATGCCGGTACCAAAATAATGGTATCGAGACAACACTACAGCACATGAAAGTTGAAAAAAACTCTAAAGTGCCTAAATAGCCTTGAACCTCACCTGACGTCACTGCTATAATTGCACGCTGTTTGAGTTGTCCAGCCTCTGTCGTTTTGTTAGTTAAACTTCTTTCTGATTCATAGTTGCCATTGGAGACAAGCAAATGAGACCCTTTATGTAACTCAAACCCTAGTTTTTAATTGTTCTGTGTGTTGATTTAATATTGACCTCACGCCAGTTTTCTGGATCCATACGTCAGTCTGTGTTAAGCATTCTCTCTGATGGTCATTAGTGGGCGTTCATGCAGAACGAAGAAGACGGCGAGCCTTGGATGCAATAAACTCTTCTGAAAACCAATTTCTTCCTTCATTAAATGAGCGTGATAGAGGATTGTTTTATTTCTGTGGCTCTTGCTCCAGAATTGAATCTAATAGTTCGTTATCTGAGGTTTCTATCTGAAAAAGACTAATCGTGATGCTCATCAAGGGCTCTAACTGTTTTATCTCCATCTTCTCTTTATTACTTGCTGGCTCTGCGGCACTGCTTCGTCCAAGCCGACACCACGTTCACGAGCAGGAAGTGATTATGCAGTCTACCAGACCCTGACGGCATAACTGCACCCGACACAGCCGGCATCAATCCGGGCAAGAAGCAACACAACATTACACACAATGAAGTATAATCAAAACTGACACATTCAAGTGTCCAGCAGCTCTCAAAGACCACACATGTTCTGGATAATGGCGGTTTCAAAGGATATTTCTGTTGCTTTTTGCGAGTAGTTATAGTAATACTGGTGTTGAAACGGGTCATATTATGATTTTTAATCTACATTTAAAGGCCTACTGAAACCCACTACTACCAACCACGCAGTCTGATAGTTTGTACATCAATGATGAAATCTTAACATTGCAACACATGCCAATACGTTACTAAAGTGCAATTTTAAATTTCGCGCAAAATATCCTGCTGAAAACGTCTCGGTATGATGACGTCTGTGCGTGACGTCACGGATTGTAGAGGACATTTTGGGACAGCATGGTGGCTAGCTATTAAGTCGTCTGTTTTCATCGCAAAATTCCACAGTATTCTGGACATCTGTGTTGGTGAATCTTTTGCAATTTGTTCAATGAACAATGGAGACAGCAAAGAAGAAAGCTGTAGGTGGGAAGCGGTGTATTGCGGGCGGCTGCAGCAACACAAACACAGCCGGTGTTTCATTGTTTACATTCCCAAAAGATGACAGTCAAGCTTTACCATTGGCCTGTGGAGAACTGGGACAACAGAGACTCTTACCAGGAGGACTTTGAGTTGGATGTGCAGACGCGGTACCGTGAGTACGCATGCAGCTGCGGCTTCCAAACATTTGATCGCTTGCCCGTACGTGCGTGCCGCTATGTGCATGTCACGTACGTAACTTTGGGGACTTTGGGGAAATATATGTGCTGTATGAACTTTGGGGAGGTGAACGGTACTTTGGGCTGTGGGATTGAGTGTGTTGTGCAGGTGTTTGAGTTGTATAGGCGGGTTATATGGACGGGAGGGGGGAGGTGTTTGTTATGCGGGATTAATTTGTGGCATATTAAATATAAGCCTGGTTGTGTTGTGGCTAATAGAGTCTTGTGTTTATTTACTGTTTTAGTCATTCCCAGCTGAATATCAGGTCCCACCCGCCTCTCACAGCATCTTCCCTATCTGAATCGCTCCCACTGCCCTCTAGTCCTTCACTCTCACTTTCAACATCCACGAATCTTTCATTCTCGCTCAAATTAATAGGGAAATCATCGCTTTCTCGGTCCGAATCGCTCTCGCTGCTGGTGGCCATGATTGTAAACAATGTGCAGATGTGAGGAGCTCCACAACCTGTGACGTCACGCGCATATCGTCTGCTACTTCCGGTACAGGCAAGGCTTTTTTATCAGCGACCAAATGTTGCGAACTTTATCGTCGATGTTCTCTACTAAATCCTTTCAGCAAAAATATGGCAATATCGCGAAATGATCAAGTATGACACATAGAATGGACCTGCTATCCTCGTTTAAATAAGAAAATCGCATTTCAGTAGGCCTTTAAATAGATGTTCAAGGTATAAAAGTTCAATATAGTAGGAACATACAATTTGTATTTGTATTTTCTTGAAATAACTATTTGTTGCAAATGCTACAAAATAAAATCACTTCCTGTGTGTGTGTGTGTGTGTGTGTGTGTGTGTGTGTGTGTGTGTGTGTGTGTGTGTGTGTGTGTGTGTGTGTGTGTGTGTGTGTGTGTGTGTGTGTGTGTGTGTGTGCAAAATGGAGAAATGGAGCATCATAATATGATAAAACTGTTGATCTGCCATCCTCAGAAGCAACAAAAAGCCTTCTTTTGTTGGAGGTAAAAGTGCTGTCGGTTGCTATTCAATGACCACCAACACGATTGCTGAGGTTTTATAGAACTACAAATTTTAGAGCCTCGGGGGAGCTGGCTGTGTTGGAGTGAGGCAGAGTGGAAGCGTCACACAGATAAAAGTTGTATAAAAGTTGCAGGAAGGGGCTATTTTTCTACGATGCATCACTGCTTTCTGTTAGAGCATTATTGCTACCTTGTACTTGTATATTTGTTGGTCGTGTGATGAGTGATGAGCCAAGAAGACACCAACGAGGAATCGTCGAACAAAAAGCTTTATTTTTTTCAGCGAGCCTCCGACCTGAACTGCAGCTTCCAGGAGAAAGAGTATGGGCCTGATTACTCTTCTGTACTCTCAGACTACTGTGCCTAAATACCCCTTACACGAAGACCCCCACTCATTGTAACTTTAGCCTTGGAACCAGCCAGTCTGGACAAAGCCCAGTTTATTGTTTAGCCAGTCAGTCTTTCCCTGATTGAATATTGAATATTCAGTCTAAGCCTGGGCCCCTGGAGATGGGGTCCAGACTGAGGCCAATGGAAAAAAACCTCATAGCCATAGCACACATAATAATGTGTGTAAGAGGGAAGCATCAAAGATTATAAGGCACACTGCCGATGAATGGCCTATTTTTTATCTTTTTTTCATATATAAGGTGCACTGGATTATAGGGCGCATTAAAGCAGTCATATTTTTTTTTTTTTTCTAAATTTAAAACACTTCCTTGTGGTCTACATAACATGTAATGGTGGTTCTTTAGTCAAAATGTTGCATAGATTATGTTTTACAGATCATCTTCAAGCTGCTTTCTGACAGTCACTTCCGGATGCGCCGTTTTGTAGGGGGTCTTATTTACGTGGCTCATCTTCAGCAGCGTCTTCTCCCCGTCATCTTTGTTGTAGCGATGTAGCGTGCAAGGACGGGGGTGGAAAAAGTGTCAAAAGATGGAGCTAACTGTTTTAATGTTTAATGTTTAATACTTAATTAAATAACGGAGCAGCATCTCCTAATCCGGAAACAACAACACCGGAAATGTGTCCCGTGAAATACCGTCCGACCGGAACTCTCTAATAACTAAAGTTCCTTGGGTGAATAATGTAAACTCACTATACCGGTATGTTTTAGCCCTTCCATGGCAAGTTTACTGACAGATATAAGTAAGAACGTTACACTACTTTATACTACAAATGGCAACAGCGGAGGATGAATGTCACGTAAGAAGATAGAGAAAAAGAAGAAGCTTATCGAATGCGGACGTGCGCAATTTTTCAGGATTTTTGCAGATCCCAAATACAGATCAGCAGGTACCAGAAGGTAAGAAAAGTTGCTTTTGCATAATACTGCGAAACAAAACGCCAGATATGTCTTACCACACCATAATAATACGCGTATGTTGAAGCACAGTACAATCCATCAAGCGGTGCGGCTTCATAGCTTACCAAAGTCGTACTAAAACATGTTGACAGATTTTTGAGCGCCATGTGTAATGTTCTATATTTTCAATGGAACATATACAATGTTGGTGTTGTTTATATGAGTCATATTGCCTTCATAGTGCAGTCTACACGTATCTCTTATATTTGACTGCCATCTACTAGTCACACTTATCATTATACCATGTACCAAATAAAATGGCTTCGAGGTCGGTAAGCAAACCCAGAATTATTCCGTGCATTCGGCGCACCGGGTTATGCGGCGCACTGTCGGGTTTTGAGAAATTATAGTCTGAAAAATACGGTATATTATTAAACAACTGACTAAAAATGTTACAATTTTAATAATCAAAAAATTAAATATTTAAATGTACTTTTACATTTAATACAGTAATGACTTATGTAGTTATTTCTAATAGAATTATTTATTTATTTTTTCAAGTAATGATTGAAAAATTTATATTTTTTTTTGTCCCATTTGACCATCCATGTAGTAATAGTACTTTTGGAGTTGTACTGTCAGTGAATGAGGCCAACAGCGTTCAGTTTGTCAAACAAGGACAGGAAGTGACTGTGCCATCGTCACCTCTCCTGATGTAACAAGTTTGTCCTTATCTATGGCTATTGGACGTTAATGCCTGTTGAGCGTGTTTCACTGGGTGGGCTATTTCTTCCAGCCACCTGGGAAACCTCTGGAAGTGTGGCAGTGCATGTCGGTAGCTGTAAGGGCACGCAACCTTGGCAGCATATTATGCTCTGATGGTCTCCTCCACAGCTGTGTCGCTCTAAAAACACCTTGGTGCGTCACCTGTAGAGCTGGAAAATCTCCTGCCATGGTCTACTGGAGACATTAAAACTGACCTGATGCCATGCAACATATTGAGCGAGTCTTCTGAACAGCAACACCTGTAACCATGACTCACGTGTTCTGTAAAATACAACAAAAAAACAATAACCAGAGAAGAATTTACTGCAAAAGTTAACCATTTGTTTTAAAAACGTTAAGATGTTTGCATGCAGCTTCCAATGTCTCCAAGATTTTGTACGATTTTTTTTTTTCTAAAAATGGGATAAACATATCTAGAATATGTGATTGTAAACCAGTGCCCTCCCCAATTGAATGATCAGTTTATCGGGCGTTTTACGCAAGTAGTATTACCCAGAAGCACAGTAGATGGCGCATTACATGAACAGAAACCCCACAATGTTTACATGTCTGTCCATCCATCCATCCATCCATCTTCTTCCGCTTATCCGAGGTCGGGTCGCGGGGGCAGCAGCCTAAGCAGGGAAGCCCAGACTTCCCTATCCCCAGCCACTTCGTCCAGCTCCTCCCGGGGGATCCCGAGGCGTTCCCAGGCCAGCCGGGAGACATAGTCTTCCCAACGTGTCCTGGGTCTTCCTCGTGGCCTCCTACCGGTCGGACGTGCCCTAAACACCTCCCTAGGGAGGCGCTCGGGTGGCATCCTGACCAGATGCCCGAACCACCTCATCTGGCTCCTCTCGATGTGAAGGAGCAGCGGCTTTACTTTGAGCTCCCCCCAGATGACAGAGCTTCTCACCCTATCTCTAAGGGAGAGCCCCGCCACCCGGCGGAGGAAACTCATTTCGGCCGCTTGTACCCGTGATCTTGTCCTTTCGGTCATAATCCAAAGCTCATGACCATAGGTGAGGATGGGAACGTAGATCGACCGGTAAATTGAGAGCTTTGCCTTCCGGCTCAGCTCCTTCTTCACCACAACGGATCGATACAGCGTCCGCATTACTGAAGACGCCGCACCGATCCGCCTGTCGATCTCACGATCCACTCTTCCCTCACTCGTGAACAAGACTCCGAGGTACTTGAACTCCTCCACTTGGGGCAAGATCTCCTCCCCAACCCGGAGATGGCACTCCACCCTTTTCCGGGCGAGAACCATGGACTCGGACTTGGAGGTGCTGATTCTCATCCCAGTCGCTTCACACTCAGCTGCGAACCGATCCAGTGAGAGCTGAAGATCCTGGCTAGATGTTTCCATGTTCATGTATAAATTAGTGCCGTCATTTGGCCTTTTTATTGAGGCTAAATGCTCCCTGAAATATCCTTAAATCCCCAAAATAATTTGGTGATTTTTTGTAATGTCTTTGGAGGAAAAAATACAGGCAAATTTAATACAACATCCCCAGATTGTGAGTTGTAATATTCAAGCCTGTCATAATTCACTTTAATTATAAATATGTCAAGTTTTCCTTTACTTCATAGTGTAGAGATTAGCTGATTGATGTAGAATTATCATTTGTGGATAATAAAATTAATGATAATACAGTACATCATTATAACAGTGACATGCAGTCAGGGGAGGCAGGTGAGGCGGGGCCTCACGTGCCATCATGGAAAGAAAAAAAATATAAAAAGAAAAAATTATAATTAAATTGTTATATGTATCCAGTGATTATACTTTAAAGTTATTTTCCATTTAACTTCACCAGTTTTAGAATATTTTTATTCAAATTTTCACATTTGCCGTTCAAATACTGAGAAGAGAGAGGTGAGTCACCAGCCAGTTGAGCCTCACCATGGATTGCGCAATTACTCGGCTAACTGCTGGCCTGCTGTGCAGTAAGACCGTATTGCTATATGAATTATATTATACATTTCCATAGTTTAGTTAGCTGAGGTATATAATGTACAGTGTATTTTGTCAACAACTGTATGTGTGTAACGTATTTATTGTGCTGAGCAATCATAAAACGGCTGCGAAGACGCACTGGCTGAGGCTTGCAGTAATCCCGCCTCCTGGTGGTAGAGGGCGCTAGTGATCCCAGAGATCATTCTTGCGACTACTCGGCTGCAGAAGAAGTGACAACAAGCAGCAACAGTTAGCATTGACCGTTTATTTTTTCCTTCGCCATGACTTTTAACATGGAGGATTACATATCTAAAATAAAACAGTTTTCTAAACTGGACTTTCAATCGAAGCAGGAGGTAATAATTAAAGGAAGATCTCCATCGAGACAGAGAGACTTTTAAAACTGAAGAAAGATAAGGAAGACTTCTATAAACAAGTTGTCGATGCTTTTGTTCAAAAGGAGCGGCGCATGGACTTCATTTATAAGTAAAGGTAAGACCATAATAATGTTTTTTTTATTAAATGTGCTTTTTTGTGTGCTACAGTTTGTATGTGTAAAGTTAAAGTTAAGTTAAAGTACCAATGATTGTCAAACACACAAGGTGTGGTGAAATTTGTCCTCTGCATTTGACCCATCCTCTTGTTAACCCCCTGGGAGGTGAGGGGAGCAGTGGGAAGCAGCGGCACCGCGCCCGAGAATAATTTTTGGTGATTTAACCCCCAATTCCAACCCTTGATGCTGAGTACCAAGCAGGGAAGAATGCTGGTATGAGCTTTTAAACATAACACGTTAACTGCTGCCAATCAAATGGTGAATAAGATACCCTTCAGGGTTCATATGTTTGTAAATCTGACTGTGATGAAGTCAGTGCCTCACCAGCCATGAACCTCACCGCACGTCACTGATCTACACAATGTTATGCTTTAATATAGCGGGGAAAAAAAGTGGTTTTACCAAGAGGTGACTGCCTTATTGTTTTGATAAACTATTTTCTTTTTGTAACGTTCACATCTGCGGGCATTCACAGATCTACAAGGAACTTTGCAAGATGCTTTGATGCTTTTGTGAGGCGATAACAATACAACACAAGCATTCTCTGTAGGAAAATATCTTAATATTTTGTAGGAATAAGGATGACATAGTGCATATTTTTAGGCAATATTTGTCTGAACCTGCGTTAATGATCAGGGGGTAGAGGGAAAAAATGTATCTTGTATGGATGAAAGAATCCAACAAGGAGGCTTTTTAATGATAAAAAATAGAACCGTGAGCTATGAGATATGCAGTCTCTCACAATCAACAACCCTCCACATTTGCAAATTGTTCAGAATTACATGGTGTTCCTGTCAACAAACATCGCTCGGGGCATACTGTCAAGTGAGTTCAACACATCCAGGCAGTCCCTTTGTTCACTGGCTTGATAAGGATCCAAAACAACACACACGCACACACTTATATGTTGAGGTCAGCATTTATTTTGTTTTCTTGATCTACTCCAGTGTTTCTGAAACTGCGGTACGCGGGCTTCATCAATCAATCAATCATCCATCCATCCATCCATTTTCTACCGCTTATTCCCTTTTGGGGTGGCGGGGGGCGCTGGAGCCTATCTCAGCTACAATCGGGCGGAAGGCGGGGTACACCCTGGACAAGTCGCCACCTCATCGCAGGGCCAACACAGATAGACAGACAACATTCACACTCACATTCCCACACTAGGGCCAATTTAGTGTTGCCAATCAACCTATCCCCAGGTGCATGTCTTTGGAAGTGGGAGGAAGCCGGAGTACCCGGAGGGAACCCACGCAGTCACGGGGAGGACATGCAAACTCCACACAGAAAGATCCCGAGCCCGGGATTGAACCCAAGACTACTCAGGACCTTCGTATTGTGAGGCAGATGCACTAACCCCTCTGCCACCGTGCTCCCCATGTTTATTTATATAGCCCTAAATCACAAGTGTCTCAAAGGGCTGCACAAGCCACAACGACATCCTCGGTACAGAGCCCACATAAGGGCAAGGAAAAACTCACCCCAGTGGGACGTCGATGTGAATGTCTATGAGAAACCTTGGAGAGGACCGCATATGTGGGTAACCCCCCCCCCCCCTCTAGGGTGACCGAATGCAATGGATGTCGAGTGGGTCTAACATAATATTGTGAGAGTCAGTGTTGGGTTAGTTACTGAAAACCAGTAACTAGTTACAATTACTAGTTACTTTATTTCAAAAGTAACTCAGTTACTAACTCAGTTACTTACACCAAAAAGTAATGCGTTACTGTGAAAAGTAACTATTTAGTTACTTCCTTTTTTCTTCTTCTTTTTTTAAAGCTCCCATTAATGCCCTTTTTGCCTTCATTTCAGTACTGTTATTGCACTGGAGAATAATACAATCTGTTGATCAACTTGACATACATTTTTATTTTCCTTTTAACATAATGAATGAAAAACAGTGCAACATAAAAAGGCATTCCTCCTTTCTTTAAACTTGGACCAATGACCATTAATAAAAAACAAGTTTAAGTGCAACATAAGAAGAAACATCATCTTCCTTGAAACATAGGTAGTGAATTAAAGCCTGACATCTGGAGTGATGCTGCTGTCTTCCACACTTGGAGCCATGGATTGTAGAATCCTTGTTTTCAGTGGCAGGATCATTGACACAGATGGTGAAGTTTCAGTGCTCAGTAGAGATGGAACACTTTTAAGCACCTGGAGGACCTCACCTGCCACTCTCACATCATCATCAGACAGGGTGACATTTGTCTTCAGGGTGTTGTGGGTCAATGCAGAGTATATAGCTGCCTGCTGCTCCAACATATCATAAGTGGAGTTCCACCTCGTTGGGACATCATGTATGAGCAGGCAGCTTTAGCATTTCTTGCTTTGTCTTAAGCACATGAGCAGCTGTTGTGCTTGGGTGGAAGTAAGAAACCTTCCTGATCCTCCCAAAGAGGCGCTCCATCCTATTGACTGAGATTCCCTTCTGTGATGCCAAATTCACTACATGTGCAAAGCACCTATCTGTGGTCCCAGTCCTGCCTCATTCTCTGTAATTATTTGATTTTTGGCATTATCACGTGTGACTGGGATATCTTTATCTTCCATTCCTCCACTGCTTGTGTCAGCACCTGCGCAAGGTGACTCTCGTAGAGGGGGCTCGTCTTCTCATCTCCCAGTCTGCTGTGATGAAGTGAGCGCTTATAGTTCCGCTGGACGTCCAGCCGTCTGTCATGAGCGCAACAGATGATGCTCGGGATAGTTCATCCACAACTTTTTTCTTCTCCTGCTCATAAAGATCTGGAACAATCTTATTGCTGAAGTGGGTGCGCGACGGGATGTCGTAACGTGGTTCAAGCACGTTCAGCATGTGTTTAAAACCCTCGTTTTGCACAACCGAGTCTGCACTTATAAACACACCGATTCAATGGCGGGGGCGTTCAAGCTCCTCCGTTACTCCGCTCGCCATGACCACGCTGTGTGTGGACTGAACGTGCCAACAACTTTTTTTTGTTTGTTTCATATATCAAACCGCGGATCACCTCCCCCCACACACACACACATAGACCGCGCCTCTTTTCTTCTCTCCGGCTTGTGACAGAGGAAGATTCAGAAGAACGACACCGCGCAGCGCTTCTGTTTCTAGCCGATACTACATCAAAAGTAACGTAAAATAACGCAGTAACGCATCATGTAGTAACGGTAACTAAATTACTGAATAAAAAAAAATAACGCGTTAGATTACTAGTTACCGCCGAAACTAACGGCGTTACAGTAACGCGTTACAGTAACGCGTTACTTTGTAACGCGTTAGTCCCAACACTGGTGAGAGTACAGTCCATAGTGGATCCAGCATAACAGTAAGAGTCCAGTCCACAGTGGGGTCAGCAGGAAACCATCCCGAGCGGAGACGGGTCAGCAGCGCAGAGATGTTCCCAACCGATATACAGGCGAGCGGTCCACCCCGGGTCCCGACCCCGGACAGCCAGCACCCCATCCATGGCCACCGGATCTGTGTGTCTCCCCTTCCACAAGGGATAGGGGGAAGCAGAGGAGAAAAGAAAAGAAACGGCAGATCAACTGGTCTAAAAAAAAAGGGGGGCTATTCAAAGGCTAGAGTATACAAATGAGTTTTGAGATGGGACTTAAATGTTTCTACTGAGGTAGCATCTCAAACTGTTACCGGGAGGGCATTCCATAGTGCTGGAGCCCGAATAGAAAACGCTCTACAGCCCGCAGACTTTTTTTGGGCTCTGGGAATCACTAATAAGCCGGAGTTCTTTGAACGCAGATTTCTTCATCTAGTGGTAAGCCAAATAAGTGCCTCATTCAGTGGTCCCCAAACTACAGCCTGTGGATTGTTCCAAGTTTAAATTGATATCATGAAATATGGAACATTTACATTTGTGTTGCCACCTGAAGCATGAGGGCAACAGCGACTATTGACCACGTGCCATTCTCAAGGCCATAGTGCACATGTAGACTCAATGTATAGGTACTAATTTAGACAACCCAATTAATCAAAAACCAACACAGAACGTTAAAATATGTGGTACAAAAACACACAGCTTGCCCACTGAACTATGTGAACATTATAAAAAAGGTCTAATAGTACCATATCCAATTTAAAATACACACATTTAAAGGCCTACTGAAACCCACTACTACCGACCACGCAGTCTGATAGTTTATACATCAATGATGAAATCTTAACATTGCAACACATGCCAATACGGCCGGGTTAGCTTACTAAAGTGCAATTTTAAATTTTGCGTGAAATATCCTGCTGAAAACGTCTCGGTATGATGACGTCGGCGTGTGACGTCACGGATTGTGTAGGACATTTTGGGACAGCATGGTGGCCAGCTATTAAGTCGTCTGTTTTCATCGCAAAATTCCACAGTATTCTGGACATCTGTGTTGGTGAATCTTTTGCAATTTGTTCAATGAACAATGGCAAAGAAGAAAGCTGTAGGTGGGAAGCGGTGTATTGCGGACGGCTCTAGCAACAACACAAACACAGCCGGTGTTTCATTGTTTACATTCCCGGAAGATGACAGTCAAGCTTTGCAGAGACTCTTACCAGGAGGACTTTGAGTTGATACGCAGACATGGTACCGTGGGTACGCATGCAGCTGCGGCTTCCAAACATTTGATCGCTTGCCCATACGTGCGTGCCGCTATGTGCATGTCACGTAACTTTGGGGACTTTGGGGAAATATATGTGCTGTATGAACTTTGGGGAGGTGAACGATACTTTGGGCTGTGGGATTGAGTGTGTTGTGCAGGTGTTTGAGTTGTGGGGCGTGGTGATTGGCTCATGTGTTACCTAGGAGGTGTTTCCGTCTATGGCGGCATGCTGTTACAGCGCAGCGAAATTGTAACAGCATGCCGCCATAGACGGAAACACCTCCTAGGTAACACATGAGCCAATCACCACGCCCCTACGCCAGCCTGTACCTACCCACTCTGTGCCCTATATAAACCATGGTATGCGAATGCTCCCATTAAAATCTCCTGATGATTGAGGGTACCCCCCCCCCCCTCATGAAACAGGCCTGTAGAGATGAAATAGTCTTGTGATTTTTTTCCCACACATACATATATATATATATATATATATATATATATATATATATATATATATATATATATATATATATATATATATATATATATATATATATATATATATATATGATATGTGTGTGTATGTTACTCATCAGTTACTCAGTACTTGAGTAGTTTTTTTACAACATACTTTTTACTTTCACTCAAGTAAATATTTGGGTGACTACTCCTTACTTTGACTTGAGTAATAAATCTCTAAAGTAACAGTACTCTTACTTGAGTACAATTTCTGGCTACTCTACCCACCTCTGCTAATAGAGTATATATATGTCTTGTGTTTATTTACTGTTTTAGCCATTCCCAGCTGAATATCAGGTCCCACCCGCCTCTCACAGCATCTTCCCTATCTGAATCGCTCCCACTGCCCTCTAGTCCTTCACTCTCACTTTCCTCATCCACGAATCTTTCATCCTCGCTCAAATTAATGGGGAAATCGTCGCTTTCTCGGTACGAATCGCTCTCGCTGCTGGTGGCCACGATTGTAAACAGTGTGTGTGTGTGCCTGTGTGTGTACATGACAACGTATTGGCGATGTCCCCAACAAATCGGCCTTTATTGCTTGTGTTCCGTCACGGGACTTCTTCTTGGAAGTGAAAACCAGTGGTGGTCAACCAAACCAAGATGGCTGTTGTACAGCAAGAAAATGGATGGATATATATATATATATATATGTATATATTTATATATATATATATATCTATGTGTATATATATATATATATATATATATATATATATATATATATATATAAATATATATATATGTATATTTACATTCTTGTGTATGTAAATATATATGTATATGTATATGTTTATATATATATATATATATACATTTATATATATCTATACAGTGTATATATGTATGTATGTATGTATGTATATGTATGTATGTATATGTATAGAAATATATGTATGCACGTATATATATATATATATATATATATATATATATATATATATATATATATATATATATATATATATATATATATATATATATATGTTGGGGTGGTACTTGAAGAGCCAACTGTGTACTTGGTGAAAAAAAATTGAGAACCACTAATGTATTCTATTCCGATGGACTATTTGTTTCCATGTAGAATACACCAAAATGTGTCCCATTATTTTTAACCAGCATGTGTCTGCTCATCATCCGTCAAGATATTGCTTGACTATAGAAAAGAGCATGTTCTGACTTAAGCAGTATGTTCTTTTGTCATACCAACGTGACTTGAACAATTCATGAATCCGTGGAAATGTTCAAACATTTGACAGGTGACCATTGAACAGGAACGGCTCCCTACCGCCATCTCAGGCAAGCATAACTAATATTGACAGGTGGTCTACACCCACACTCCTTCTACAAACATGTTCCAGCCAAAGATTGCTTTTCAATAAAAGTACCCATCATCATTAGTCAAATCCATCTCAGGAAAAAATGAAAATAACAGATTTATATCCAGACAAAAACAAATCATGTGGTAGTCATTATGACAGAAAGAGTGTCCTCAGGTGCCACGGTGTTTGCTACCTTCCCCCGGGAGCAGCTTTGCTCCTTAATGGAGAAGCTGAGAGAATATTAATTAGTGTTTGCTGCAGGTCTTCTGCCATATCCTCTGATCCAAAGTGCTCGCTGCATGCATTTGTCACCGCCAAGCCATAGGGAAGAAGTCACACTTTTCCTAAAGAATATTACATTTTTTGGAATTGTTTATATCCAGACAAAAACATACAGGTTTTGGAACAACATATGCTGCCATCTAAGCGCCGTCTTTTTCATAGACGCCCCTGCTTATTTCAGCAAGACAATGCCAAGCCACATTCAGCACGTGTTACAACAGCGTGGCTTCATAAAAAAAGAGTGCGGGCACTTTCCTGGCTCCGCCTGCAGTCCAGACCTGTCTCCCATCGAAATGTGTGGCGCATTATGAAGCGTAAAATACGACAGCGGAGACCCCGGACTGTTGAATGACTGAAGCTCTACATAAAACAAGAATGGGAAAGAATTCCACTTTCAAAGCTTCAACAATTAGTTTTCTCAGTTCCCAATCGTTTATTGAGTGTTGTTAAAAGAAAAGGTGATGTAACACAGTGGTGAACATACCCTTTCTCAACTACTTTGGCACGTGTTGCAGCCATGAAATTCTAAGTTAATTATTATTTGCAAAAAAAAAATAAGTTTATGTGTTTGAACATCAAATATCTTGTCTTTGTAGTGCATTCAATTGAATATGGGTTGAAAAGGATTTGCAAATCATTGTATTCCGTTTATATTTACATCTAACACAATTTCCCAACTCATATGGAAACGGGGTTTGTAATACCACCGTCCCTGGCTGCATCGCACTTCATAGTTTGCATCTTGTAAATGGTGATTTCTCAATGTTAAACTACTTACGTAGAAAGTCGTAAACAGGATTTGTATGATCCAGCTATGAAATTATTTCAATTATATTCAAATATTCTTACTTTGCACAAATTAAATAACAGTGATAAACAAGGGTTTACTGTATTACTCTTGTCAACTACACGGTGATTTGGTTATGGGAGCCTGAGTGTGTGCATAAAAAACACAAACAACCTAAGTGCAGTTCAAATAGGTTTATTATTAGGTATGAAGAAATAAAGCACTATTATTATTTTACAAGTTATTTTTAAAGATTTGTACTGACTCTAAATAATCACAAATGAACAAATAACAAAAAGACTACATTGACAAGTACAATTATTTTCAATCCAATATGTTCAATAGTCATAATTCCACATCATGTCCAATGTTTGTGTGAAAATCAATGATGATAGAACCAAAGGGGGAACAAAGCGAAACATGTTCAAAACTGCAACGCCGCTTTGGCAATTGATTGATAAACCCAACCCAATAAAAGGGCAAATCTATGAAAAAACAAATGTTCTTCAGACATATCATTAGGAAAAGGTTCGGCTACAATATAAACTTAAATAGTACGGCTGTTTTAGAAACACGTTCGTAAATATGTCAGCGTTGGAAGCAATTGCTAAATAAGCAATTATCTTTACGGGCTTCTGAATGGGCCGCAGTGCTGCTGATCCAAACTAAAACTATTACAAAGGACATGTTGACTCACAGCAGAATTAAAGTTTAGAAACAAAACATGCCGATGATCAGCTACTGAAGTGACCGGTTGTCATGATCATATGACCCCCCCCTCTAGTCATTGTGGCCCTAAACAACTGCATAAAGTGTTTATGCCAGGGGCCGTAAGCATAACTACGTGGTGTTCAGGATCACTGGACTGATCACACTGAAAATCAACAGGCTTTACAAATCGGGGGTGTATTGTTACTTATATCCAAATATGATACAAATAGTTAGGATAGATAAGTGAAAGCAACAGAGGCCAGGTCAGTAGAGTTTACATACTGTGCACTCCTCAGCATAAAAACATGTCATGATTTTTAGCCCTTTGTTTACTCAATTTATTTAAACCGTTCTTTTTTCCAAAGTGGAATGATATTAAATACTCCCAACTTCATTACACAACTGAACACACAGAAGATAATACAAATAACAACAGAAGAAATGAGCAAATTAAAAAGATGGTTTGACAAAAACAGACTATCTTTGAATTTCAGTAAGACTAAAATAATGCCATCTGGTAACAGTAGAAGAGAATGTCAAACACAAATACAGATAGACGGAGTGGATATTGAAAGGGTAAAAGAAAACACATTTGTGGGTGTAATAATAGATTAGGGATGTCCGATAATATCGGGCTACCGATATTATCGTCCGATAAATGCTTTAAAATGTAATATCGGAAATTATCGGTATCGGTTTCATAATTATCGGTATCGGTTTCAAAGTACAATGTATAACGTTTTAAAACGCCGCTGTGTACACGGACGTAGGGAGAGGTACAGAGTGCCAATAAACCTTAAAGGCAATTCCTTTGCGTGCGTGCCGTCCGGGTCACATAATATCTACCGGCTGTTCTCATCACGAATTAATGCAAGGCATACTTGATCAAAAGCCATACAGGTCACACTGAGGGTGACCGTATGAATAAGTTTAACACTGTTACAAATATGCGCCACACTGTGAACCCACACCAAACAAGAATGACAAACACATTTTGGGAGAACATCCGCACCGTAACACAACATAATATACTCTAGCCTTTGAATAGCCCCCTTTCTTTTTAGACCAGTTGATCTGCCGTTTCTTTTCTTTTCTTCTCTGCTCCCACCTATCCCTGTGGAGGGGGAGACACACAGGTCCGGTGGCCATTGGATGGGGTGCTGGCTGTCCGGGGTCGGGACCCGGGGTGGACCGCTCGCCTGTGTATCAGTTGGGAACATCTCTGCGCTGCTGACGCGTCTCCGCTCGTTATGGTTTCCTGCTGACCCCACTGTGGACTGGACTCTTACTGTTATGCTGGATCCACTATGGACTTTACTCTCACAATATTATGTTAGACCCACTCGACATCCATTGCACTCGGTCTCCCCTAGAGGGGGGGGGGGGGGGGGGGGGGGGGGGTACCCACATATGCGGTTCTCTCCAAGGTTTCTCATAGTCATTCACATCGACGTCCCACTGGGGTGAGTTTTTCCTTGCCCTTATGTGGGCTCTGTACCGAGGATGACGTTGTGGCTTGTGCAGCCCTTTGAGACACTTGTGATTTAGGGCTATATAAATAAACATTGATTGATTGATTGATTGATAAACACAACAGAACAAATACCCAGAATCCCTTGCAGTACTAACTCTTCCGGGATGCTACAATATCAAATCAAACAAAGCACCAATATGATTCAGTTTAAGAGACTGTTCAAACTACCAGTGTTCACAAAGTACACAGAACAAGAATTATGATGAACATCTTGAACCCTTTTTCTTTTCCTTTTTTTTTATTTTTTATTGAGACAGATTATTTATGTATTTAATATGTGTTTGCTTACTATGGTATATTATGTATCTATTATGTATTTGTTCACTGTTCTGTTACTGTAAATCCAAAGTGTTGACACAAGTAAATAATGGATCTAAACTGTCACATTGTCAATGCCAAAGTCTAACCGTGCCATCAAATATGAGAGTTAAGAAATTAAAGACTGAATGTTGGCCAACCTCAATATCCCGAAGTCCTCCGGTACCAATTCACCGGTGTTAACGTACCGGTTAAATTGTGAAAGGTGCCCATTCCTACTCTTTTGATTTTCAATTTTATTCAAAATGATTAAAATTCCACACCACTGATGAAATGATTCGGGATCAAACCCCAAACCCCCATCCCTGGGTCGGCGGGTCTGTCAGCGAGATGTTTTAACAAGATGGATAGGTTAAATCTGTAGCTCTTTGAAGTCTGTGTTAAAAAATCCTTTGCACACAGACTTTGGGGCCTCTTTGTACTCGCCCTGACTGTCAGATGCGTGATTTGTGCGTCTGCCTCGCTGACAAGCTGATGTCGGTCAACAAAAGCTCCCGTTCGGTCACTATGACAGCTCTTGCAGAATTGAGCGCTCCCTCCTGAGATCATGCATCAGCTCCACACTGGGGCTTGCACTCCAAATCGGAAAGTGCTGAAGCCAGTGAAACTCGCAGTAGGATATTGTTTGCCGTGAAACAAGATCCCAATATTTTTTTTTTTACATATTTGTCTTTCGAAAGCTTTTAAGTACTCACAGCTTTCAAGTGTTAACAAAATGTTTTAGAGTCACTGAAGCACAACAGACTGACAAAACAAAACTGAGAAAACTAGGATGCTCCCCTGAGGCCTGTCAGAATCTAAACCTGTTATTAGATATCAACCTGTGCAAAGACTCTCTTAATATTTCTCTTTCTCTTTTATTGACCTGCCGACAAGCCGATTCAGTGAGAAAAAAAAAAGAAAAAAAAGCACAGTACCCATTAACAACACAAGACTAGGAGTATCACTTTTAGAATAGACTGAGAGGAGAAGTATTGCGGAAAGAGATTATTCTAGATTGTACCTAATGTCATGACTTGTTCTTTTATCTTCTTTTGACTTATTTTTTGCTTAAATTCATTCTAATTTCTGGTTATCGTTTTTATATTGATGTTATCTTGATTGTGTATGCACCTTCTCTCATATTTTATTCATTATGGTACTTTTTCGTCACTTAGAATATCGTTTGTCTTTGGTACACTAACGTGTATATCGTAGGCCATTGGTTCTTTGTTTTATTTTTGCAAAAAATATATATCTCTTTTTATTTTGTTCTTTTTTTATCTTTGGTATGAACAGTATTATGTAAAATCCAAGTTATATTTTTTTTTTTTTTTTTTGGTTGTTGCTATTTTTGTATTACAAAAATTTTATTATTGATCATGTTGTACTGCATTGTATTTTTTGGTTTTGTGATTGTGTGATGTTTTTTAGTCTCCACTGCCATGTAGACTAATGGAGATCCTTCATCCTTCGTGTGTTCATTCATAGTTTTGATGCTTTTAGTGACAATCTACAATGTAAATAGTCATGAAAATAAAGAAAACACATTGAATGAGGAGAAGGTGTGTCCAAACTTTTGGCTTGTACTGTACATGATGTAAGTATATATGTAATGTAGTAACAGGCACATTTATAATAACATGTAATATTTACGTATTTTGATAATTTTAAGCATATGTGGCGCATTAATTTCAAAAACGCATCACAGCCTTGGCTTTTTTTCCCCTCAACATTACTGATTATTACTCAATGCAGACTTCATGAGAGCCAACAAACATAATAAAACATCACTTACTGTACAAGGTCTGCTGCCATTAGGATGCCGACTGCTAGGACATTAATATGTTCCCACTCCGATGAAGAATGACACATAATTCTCACTAAAAGGGGATGGAACCAAACGTCTTCATGTCGTTCTCGACATTACCGGGTATAAATTGGCTGTCATAAGTGTACCAATTTGTCGGAACACGTCCTCATCCTTCTAATATCCAGGTGAGAGGCATGATTTAAGATATACAATAAACTTGTACTAGCAAGGAAGCGAGTAAGCAGCTGATCAACATTGGCAGTCAAGCTGCTGATCACGGCTTTTTAATAACAATATTTCTAATACATGGTTAATATTCAAGTCATGAAATGTAAATAGAGTATTATTGGCACTTTTTGGATGGTTATTAATTGGGTTTTATGGGCGAAATAGAAGACTCAGCTCTAAGTGGACATTTATTTATGTTTATTTAGGGGTTAAAATGCTTTTTTTTTTTAAATAATAATGTCGTCATGTCTTACATAATGATTGTGAACGATTCCAAAAAAAAGTGCAGTTCCCCTTTAAAGGGGAACATTATCACAATTTCAGAAGGGGTAAAACCATTAAAAATCAGTTCCCAGTGGCTTATTTTATTTTTCGAAGTTTTTTTCAAAATGTTACCCATCACACAATATCCCTAAAAAAAGCTTCAAAGTGCCTGATTTTAACCATCGTTATATACACCCATTTTCCTGTGACGTCACATAGTGATTATACTTGCCAACCCTCCCGGATTTTCCGGGAGACTGCCGAAATTCAGCGCCTCTCCCGAAAACCTCTCGGGACAAATTTTCTCCCGAAAATCTCCCGAAATTCAGGCGGAGCTGGAGGCCACGCCCCCTCCAACTCCATGCGGACCTGAGTCACGTGTTGACAGCCTGTTCACACGTTCGCTTTCCCACAATATAAACAGCTAATGATCGAGGGCGAGTTCTTGGTTTCTTATGTGGGTTTATTGTTAGGCAGTTTCATTAACGTCCTCCCAGCGTGGCAACAACACACAACAACAGCAGTCAAGTCTTTGTCTACCGTAAAGCAGTTCGTCTGCCGTAAACAGCAATGTTGTGACACTTTTAAACAGGACAATACTGCCATCTACTGTACATGCATATGTGACCCACCCATAATGTGTCACATTTTTGTGTTGATTTTATTATTTTATTTTGTGGTTTGAATTCGTTTTTGGAGCTGTCATTACACATTTATCAGTATTCACATTGGTCAGTAGGGGGCAGTAGGGCGTTTCTTCCCAATTGAATGCTATCACCTGCAGACCGGAAGTGTCTTGTCATTCTGATGAGCGCGACCAGTCTGTGAACAATTGAAACGTCCTGTGTGCTTTTTCCTCCTGTATAACAGGTTAGTTTTGGTGAATCAACTCACTGAATAATATCCATGTGATCTTTATAAGTTTAAGTACATATTCTGATGGTGGAGCCTAACTCTAAAGTGTTTGTGAGTTGTAGTTTGTATTTGTGAATGAATCCAGTGCACAGCTGCAGTAATCAATACAAAAAGGCGACGTGAGTGCGCAATGTTTATATAGGAACTTCTGATCCTAATTCAGACTCCCAAATTAGAGCTCCCGTTTTCTTATTGATTTTATAATGTATATTTGTATAATGTGTGTGTTCTGAAATAGTGACAGAAAGGATGGACAATTCAACCCTTAAATCAACAATGAGTAGATGAGTGTTATGTGTGTGTATATGTGTAATTAAATGAACACTGAAATTCAAGTATTTATTTAATTTATTTATATATATATATATATATATTTATATATTAATATATATATGTAATAAAATATATATATATATATATATATATATATATATATATATATATATATATATATATATATATATATATATATATATATATATATATATATATATATATATATATATAGCTAGAATTCACTGAAAGTCAAATATTTCTTATATATATATATCTTAACCACGCCCCCAACCACGCCCCCGACCACGCCCCCCACCCCCCACCTCCCGAAATCTGAGGTCTCAAGGTTGGCAAGTATGCATAGTGATGCCAACACAAACAAACATGGCGGATAGAACAGCAAGGAATAGCGAGATTAGCTCGGATTCAGCGATTCAACAGATTACGCATGTATTGAAACGGATGGTTGTAGTGTGGAGGCAGGTAGCGAAAACGAAATTGAAGAAGAAACTGAAGCTATTGAGCCATATCGGTTTGAACCGTATGCAAGCGAAACCAACGAAAACGACACGACAGCCAGCGACACGGGAGAAAGCGAGGACGAATTTGGCGATCGCCTTCTAACCAACGATTGGTATGTGTTTGTTTGGCATTAAAGGAAACTAACAACTATGAACTAGGTTTACAGCATATGAAATACATTTGGCAACAACATGCACTTTGAGAGTGCAGACAGCCCAGTTTTCATCAATTAATATATTCTGTAGACATACACTCATCCGCTCTCTTTTCCTGAAAGCTGATCTGTCCAGTCAAGTTGGAAATGCATCTGCTTTGAGTGTCGCAGGATATCCACACATTCTTGCCATTTTTGTCATAGCATAGCTTTTGTCGGTAAAGTGTGCGGAACAAACGTCCAATTTCTTGCCACTTTCGCATCTTTGGGCCACTGGTGCAACTTGAATCCGTCCCTGTTCGTGTTGTTACACCCTCCGACAACACACCGACGAGGCATGATGTCTCCAAGGTACGGAAAACAGTCGAAAAAACGGAAAATAACAGAGCTGATTTGACTCGGTGTTTGAGAAAATGGCGGATTGCTTCCCGATGTTGTGACGTCATCACTCCGAGAGAGAATAATAGAAAGGCGTTTAATTCGCCAAAATTCACCCATTTAGAGTTTGGAAATCGGTTAAAAAAATAGATGGTCTTTTTTCTGCAACATCAAGGTATATATTGACGCTTACATAGGTCTGGTGATAATGTTCCGCTTTAAGACCTTTAGTATATCAGGATGCGGAATTATTGAAATATGGAATGAATTAACCACAGAAGTACTAATATGATTTAGTTTAAGAAACTGTTCAACTGTTCATTTATATTTTCTCTATAAATGATGTGATAATGTTCATCAGTCACTAAAGTAAATAAACTAAACCTTTTATGATCATCTGCTATTCAGAGATCAGAAGAAAATTGTAATTGCCGTTATGTAAAATATATCAGCAACATAAGGCTACTAAGTTGGTTTATTCTATCAGAACTATTACCCTTTAATGACTTTGTTCGATAAAATGTACTTTCTGGTTGGGCAGGCAGGGTATCAGCGGGGTCTTAAAAAAAATCCAAAATCCAGTCATTTTAATTTGAGGCCTTAAAATGTCAAAAATTACATTATCTCCAAATCTCATAAAATGTCTTGAATATGATTTGGGAAGGCCTTTAAAATGTGAAACAGTTGTCCCTTGTGTTTTGCAGTTGACTACCAAGTAGGAGTCAGTCAATGACAAATCCAATATTTCCATGGCTAGAGCATAAACAACTGTATACAACCTTCTAAATGTGTTTGTCAACGTTATAAGAGCCCTCTTGACATGCAATTAGTTCCCTTCATACTTTTTCAATCCAATACAGAAGGGATTCATATGGCCCCATTTCTGGGTGGACCTGGCGTGAGAGGAAGAGTGGGGGTGTAATCATTTTGCAACGCAGTCTGCTGAAAATGATGGAAAGCGCCACTTTACATAGCAACTGATGCTGTGGTCAAAGTTAGAATTGCCACAAAATACATTCTACTGCCGTCTGGCGACTAAAGTAGAATTGGTCACACTTCAAGTTGTCGAGTAAGTGGAGACGAATCGAGCCATATAGATCCCCTTCCTACTAGGGTTGTACGGTATACCGGTGTTAGTATAATACCGTGATACTAATGAATCGTATACGGTACTGTACCGCCTCTGAAAAGTATTGGTCCGCCATCCCCCCGAGCCCCCGTCGTCGTCACGTCGTGTCATTGCCGGTTTACGAGCAGACGAGCATGTTCGGCGGCACACAATCACGGAGTACTTACAAGCAGACACAGTGTGTAGACAGAAAAGGGAGAACGGACGCATTTTGGCTTAATAACTAATGATAAAGGTGAAGTTATAACACTGAAACGCCCTCAGGAAGAGGTGCTATAAGACATGGCTAGCTAGCTAGCGACTAAAGTCCAGCCCCAGTCGGCAGTGTTGTAGCTACTTCTAAATCACTAATCCTGGTCTCGATGGTGACAAATGAAGTAAGTTTCTTACAAGTATCATCCCTGCTGGACGAGGAATAGCTAAACATGCTTCACTACACACCGTAGCTCACCGGCGTCCAAATGTAAACAAACGCCATTGGGGTAGCTCCACCTAACAGCCACTGTAATGATACCAAGTACAGTCGCGTATCTAGTCGATACTACTATGGTTACGTCAATCATTTTTGGCATCACATCTTCTTTCGTTTTATAAAATGTTTTATTATGTTTATAAACTTAGAATTAATGTCCCTGGACACATGAGGACTTTGAATATGACCAATGTATGATCCTGTAACTACTTGGTATCGGATTGATACTCAAATTTGTGGTATCGTCCAAAATTAATGTAAAGTATCCAAACAACAGAAGAATAAGTGATTATTACATTTTAACAGAGGTGTAGACAGAACATGTTAAAAGAGAAAGTAAGCAGATATTAACAGTAAATGAACAAGTAGATTAAAAATTCATTTTCTACCACTTGTCCTTAATAATTTTGACAAAATAATAGAATGGAAAATGACACAATATGTTACTACATATGTCAGCAGACTAAATTAGGAGCCTTTGTTTGCTTACTTACTACTGAAAGACAAGTTGTCTTGTATGTTCACTTTTGTATTTAAGGACAAACTTGCAATAAGAAACATATGCATACTTAACAACCCTCCCGAATTTTCCGGGAGACTCACGAATTTCAGCGCCTCTCCCGAAAATCTCCTGGGACAACCATACTCCAGAATTTCTCCCGATTTCCAGCCGGACTTAAGGCACGCCCCCTCCAGATCTGTGCGGACCTGAGTGAGGACAGCCTGTCGTCACGTCCGCTTGGCCAACCAAAAAGTAACCACAGAACACTATACCGTGTAGTGTTCTGTGGTTACTTTTTGGTTGGCCAACGGTTTACGTTGTATCGCGCACCCTAACGGCAAGTGTGGGAGTCGGTTCTGAAGTATGAAGTAAAGAGACGTAACTTTGTCACCTCGCCTGGTTATTGACTCCAAACCAGAATATTACACTGCCCATACCTACGCTCCTTCAAAGGCTGTGCTACTGGCTGCAAAGCATTGCACTTTCAAATACAACAATGAGTAGAGAGGACGGTTATGTGTGAATATGTGTAAATAAATGAACACTAAAATTCAAGTATTTATTTTAATTATATGTATATATATATAATAAAATACATATATATATATATATATATATATATATATATATATATATATATATATATATATATATATATATATATATATATATATATATATAAATATATATATATATATATATATATATAAATATATATAAATAAAATAAATACTTGACTTTCAGTGAATTCTAGCTCTATATATATATATATTTATATATATATATATATATATATATATATAGTATTTATTTTATTTATATATATATATATATATATATATAAGAAATACTAGAATTTCAGTGAATTCTAGCTATAAATATACTCCTCCCCCCTTAACCCCGCCCCCAGCCCCGCCCACTGCGACCCCACCCACCTCAAACCCCCCCAATCTCCCGAATTTGGAGGTCTCAAGGTTGGCAAGTATGAACATGTGTTTAATGTACCCTAAGATTTTTTGTTAGAATAAAGCCAATAATGCAATTTTTTGTGGTCCCCTTTATTTAGGAAAGTACCGAAAAGTATCAAAATAATTTTGGTACCGGTACCAAAATATTGGTTTCGGGACAACACTACTTTCTACTGTATAGTAATGCTGCTTGAGGCTATGCCAATAAGTGGCTATGATACTGAACGGTGAACTCTGATTGGTTTGATCTCCTCTCGTGGCCAATACTACTATAATATTTATCATTTTAGTTTTTAGCTATGTTTATGCTCGAACATGCTTGATTTTGGTAATAAATGCTGTACAATATGCAAAAAAAAAATTAACAAAAATGATGGTAAAGCTGCAATATTTGAAGCACAATGTAGCAAGGGACAACTGTATCACATTGACAATATGAGAGTGAAAAGTAGACTAATATACAGTAATGGTAGGGGAAACACTATAAAGTCACAAATCTAGCAATATAATTGAATGTATTAGTATCACAATATGATAGCCTTGTTCAGTCTTTATCTATATTCATTACAATTAGATTAAAACGGCAGGATTATTTTAATAGCACAGAGACAATAACTGGCTTGCACAAAAGAATGCAGCCTGCTGCCTCCGGATGCAACATCTTCGAAGCTGTATGGGAAAGAGCCGAGCAAGGGTTAATGCATTTGAAATAAATCAATTGAAATGTTTTAAGCATTAGAATTATTTTTGTGTGCCATCAGCTGGGGGTGAAAGGTGACGGATGAAAAGGGAGAGAGGTTTTGGATGGGGGATGCATTCATCACCCACGCGAAACGTGAATCATATGACACTCATCCCTCACGGCTCATATTGACGATGAGTGATTCACTTCTGTTTTAGACTCCAGTTAGGCTCCATGCAGCCTTACTCTTTTTTTTTTTTTTTGTGATGGTTAATTTTTTTGAATTAAAAATATATATCAAAATGATCATAAAACTGTCATGATCGATGATCATTTCTTGTATTATTTCCAGTCCGGTGTTCCTATTTTTTGTTCCACTTCCTGTTTGGCTCTTTTTGCCCTTGTCTGAGGGCTGGCTTCCAGAGCTGTTCCTGGTTGCCAATCAAGATGCTTCTCATGCCAGCCCTGTCTACTGGATAGGCCGTGTTGCTTTGTGCTTCATGCGCCTTTTTACTCTATGTGCACTTCTCAGCTGCACATCTTTTGTTTGGTGTGTTACCTGCGTTTTCTTTAATAAAGAGGGCTTCTTCATGCACTTGCCTGCCGTCTTTGCATCCCGGGGTCCAAACACCAGAATGTAAAAAAAATTCAAAACAAGTTACAGGTGACAAAAGCTCCTCTTGGCTGCTGACATAAGTGAGTAAGCCGGAAATGGCCTAAAAAATGTTTTCTGAATTAATTATTTAAAAAAATGTGCACTCCAAATTGGTATAATTTACATTTGAATCAATACTACTGCCAAACTGGTACTTAAAATATGAAATATAGTTTCTGTTAAAAAAAAACAATACCTTTCTATTTTCATGGAGTTTGTGACATTTGAGTAGAAAAAGCTAACAAATAAAATACTTCTACAATATACAAAACCCAAAACCAGTGAAGTTGGCACGTTGTGTTATTCGTAAATAAAAACAGAATATAATGATCTGTAAATCCTTTTTAACTTATATTCAATTGAATAGACTGCAAAGACAAGATATTTAATGTTCAAACTTTTTTTTTTTGCAAATAATCATTAACTTAGAATTTAATGGCAGCAACACATTGCAAAAAAGTTTGCACAGAGGCATTTTTACCACTGTGTTACATGGCCTTTCCTTTTAACAATACTCAGTAAACGTTTGGGAACTGAGGAGACCATTTTTTTAAGCTTTCAGGTGGAATTTTTTCTCATTCTTGCTTGATGTACAGCTTAAGTTGTTCAACAGTCCGGGGTCTGCATTGTGGTATTTTAGGCTTCATAATGCGGCACACATTTTCAATGGGAGACAGGCCTGGACTACAGGCAGGCCAGTCTAGTACCCGCACTCTTTTACTAAGAAGCCACGCTGTTGCTTGGCATTTTCTTGCTGAAATACGCAAAGCAGTTTGTTCCTATCACGATCCGGATGGTTCTTTTCCTCTTTGTTTCGGAGGACACGACGTCCACACGTTTGTGGGTGTTGTTGATAAAAGGCTTTCGCTTTGCATAGTAGAGTTTTAACTTGCACTTACAGATGTAGCGACAAACTGTAGTTACTGACAATGGTTTTCTGAAGTGTTCCAGAGCCCATGTGGTGATATCCTTTACACACCGATGAACACAATAGGACACCTTTGGGATGAGAGACAGACCTTCTCGACCAACATCAGTGTGTGACCTCACCAATGCGCTTTTGGAAGAATGGTCGAAAATTCCTATAAACACACTCCGCAACCTTGTGGACAGCCTTCCTAGAAGAGTTGAAGCTGTAATAGCTGCAAAAGGTGGACCGACATCATATTGAACCCTATGGGTTAGGAATGGGATGGCACTTCAAGTTCATATGTGAGTCAAGGCAGGTGGCCAAATACTTTTGGCAATATAGTGTAGCTTAACAAGCCAAAATGACCCCAGTCGCCGCCTAGTGTACGAGAGGCACACTGCGCATGGCCAACAGTCGCGTTCGAGGTCTTCTCAAAGTAAAACTGGCCAATTTAGTGCATAGTGAGATCTTTATCTCCAACTCATTCAGCCTTAGTCTGATCTGCACATCAACAACCAGATTAAGGCAGAAAGCCAGCGAAGAAGAAATAAATTACAAATGCTCAAAGCAAACAGAGCTGAAGATATTGACTCATTTTTTTACTCATTCATTCCACCGTCTCCTATCTCCACACGGCCTCTCCCTGCATGCTCTCGCCTCCGTTATTCCATTTGTTCCCCTCCTCATGCCGGCACCCTGCTCATCCCTCCTTTTTTTTTTCCGCTGGCACTCCACACCATCGAGGCTGCTTGCCAGCATCCCGGTCCTCTTGAATCCGATCCAATATGTCGGTCAGGGGTGGACACCATGCGAGGTACCACCAATCCAACGGGAGACAAAAGAAGCTAATTGATTCACCCTTGAGCTCTTAGAAATGGGCCAAATCAGCTTTATTAGGGCAATCATGGCTGGCATGATGTGCAAGGTCAGAGACTATATGGGAATGGATAAGATATTTAGTTTAGACACATTTTAAAAGGATAATGGTTAATATGGAATGTTTTTATTTTATTTATAAATATGTATTAAATTTGGCAGTGTGACCTTTTTCTATTGTAGTTATGCAACAAGAATATTAAATCCTTGTTATGAGCTATTGGAAGTGGCACTAAAGATCTTTCTGCAATAGAAGAACTGAATGCTTTAAAATGTGATATCGGAAATTATCGGTATCGGTTTCAAAAAGTAAAATGTATGACTTTTTAAAACGCCGCTGTACGGAGTGGTACACAGATGTAGGGAGAAGTACAGAGCGCCAATAAACCTTGAAGGCTCTGCCTTTGCGTGCCGGCCAAATCACATAATATCTACGGCTTTTCACACACACACAAGTGAATGCCATCCATACTTGTTCAACAGCCATACAGGTCACACTGAGGGTGGCCGTATAAACAACTTTAACACTGTTACAAATATGCGCCACACTGTGAACCCACACCGAACATCCGCACCGTAACACAACATAAACACAACAGAACAAATACCCAGAACCTCTTGCAGCACTAACTCTTTAAGCCCCCCTAACCCCGCCCACCTCAACCTCCTCATGCTCTCTCAGGGAGAGCATGTCCCAAATTCCAAGCCACTGTTTTGAAGCATGTTAAAAAAAATAATGCACTTTGTGACTTCAATAATAAATATGGCAGTGCCATGTTGGCATTTTTTTTCCATAACTTGAGTTGATTTATTTTGGAAAACTTTTTTACATTGTTTAATGCATCCAGCGGGGCATCACAACAAAATTAGGCATAATAATGTGTTAATTCCACGACTGTATATATCGGTATCAGTTGATATCGGAATCGGTAATTAAGAGTTGGACAATATCGGAATATCGGATATCGGCAAAAAAGCCATTATCGGACATCTCTAATTGGTATATATGTTCTTATCCTGGTGTTTGTGTGAATGCATGAAGGTGAGCTTTGATGACGTTAGGACGTCTGTGTTGAGTGAACAGTGAAGTGTTCCATGCTACCAGAAGGAATTAACCAATTTTTGCATTTTTGTTAGGGGTTGTAGGTAGTTCTACACGTTCCTAATTTCATTTATAGAATGTTTTCACAATTACGTTTTTTTTAATTACTGATAGATTTAGGTTAAATTAAAAAAATATTTACAAAAGCCCAGGTTATGATCAAGTGGCCCCTCTGGTGGCTGTGGCCCTAAACAACTACAAACCCGGTTTCCATATGAGTTGGGAAATTGTGTTAGATGTAAATATAAACAGAATACAATGATTTGCAAATCATTTTCAACCCATATTCAGTTGAATATGCTACAAAGACAACATATTTGATGTTCAAACTGATAAAAAAAAATGTTTTGCAAATAATCATTAACTTTAGAATTTGATGCCAGCAACACGTGACAAAGAAGTTGGGAAAGGTGGCAATAAATACTGATAAAGTTGAGGAATGCTCATCAAACACTTATTTGGAACATCCCACAGGTGAACAGTCTAATTGGGAACAGGTGGGTGCCATGATTGGGTATAAAAGTAGATTCCATGAAATGCTAAGTCATTCACAAACAAGGAGGGGGCGAGGGTCACCACTTTGTCAACAAATGCGTGAGCAAATTGTTGAACAGTTTAAGAAAAACCTTTCTCAACCAGCTATTGCAAGGAATCTAGGGATTTCACTATCTAGGGTCCGTAATATCATCAAAGCGTTCAGAGAATCTGGAGAAATCACTGCACGTAAGCAGCTAAGCCCGTGACCTTCGATCCCTCAGGCTGTACTGCATCAACAAGCGACATCAGTGTGTAAAAGATATCACCACATGGGCTCAGGAACACTTCAGAAATCCACTGTCTGTAACTACAGTTGGTCGTTACATCTGTAAGTGCAAGTTAAAACTCTCCTATGCAAGGCAAAAACCGTTTATCAACAACACCCAGAAACGCCGTCGACTTCGCTGGGCCTGAGCTCATCTAAGATGGACTGATACAAAGTGAAAAGTGTTCTGTGGTCTGACGAGTCCACATTTCAAATTGTTTTTGGAAACTGTGGACGTCGTGTCCTCCGGACCAAAGAGGAAAAGAACCATCCGGATTGTTATAGGCGCAAAGTTGAAAAGCTAGTATCTGTGATGGTATGGGGGTGTATTAGTGCCCAATACATGGGTGACTTACACATATGTGAAGGCGCCATTAATGCTGAAAGGTACATACAGCTTTTGGAGCAACATATGTTGCCATCCAAGCAACGTTACCATGGACGCCCCTGCTTATTTCAGCAAGACAATGCCAAGCCATGTGTTACATCAACGTGGCTTCATAGTAAAAGAGTGCGGGTACTAGACTGGCCTGCCTGTAGTCCAGACCTGTCTCCCATTGAAAATGTGTGGCGCATTATGAAGCCTAAAATACCCCAACGGAGACCCCCGGACTGTTGAACAACTTAAGCTGTACTTTAAGCAAGAATGGGAAAGAATTCCACCTGAAAAGCTTAAAAAATGTGTCTCCTCAGTTCCCAAACGTTTACTGAGTGTTGTTAAAAGGAAAGGCCATGTAGCACAGTGGTGAACATGCCCTTTCCCAACTACTTTGGCACGTGTTGCAGCCATGAAATTCTAAGTTAATTATTATTTGCAAAATAAAATACATTTTATGAGTTTGAACATCCAATATCTTGTCTTTGTAGTACATTCAGTTAAATATGGGTTGAAAATGATTTGCAAATCATTGTATTCCGTTTATACTTACATCTAACCCATTTTCCCAACTCATATGGAAATGGGGTTTGTACATAGAGGAGGGGTGTCAAACGTACAGCCCGAGGGCCGGATCAGGCCAGCGAACAGGTTTTATCTCGGCCGCGCGATGAGTTTGCTAAGTATAAAATGAACCTGAAATTTTTGAATGAAAGAAAAAGCTGTTCTAAATGTGTCCACTGGATGTCGCAATAGCAATTATGTGTATCTTTATAGATGATGCAAAATATGTACAAAATAAACCACATGATGTTAGTACATCAGTCGAGGAAAATGATCAAACTACATAAATAACATACTGTAATTTGATTTTGATATAATTTTTTTATCTTGATAGATTGAAAATGAACACCAATGAGTTGACTGATGAAGATTATCACATCATTTATTAAAAAAATATAAATAACGACAAATAAAGTATATATACTATTAACCGCAACAGGTAACTGTAAAAAAACAAAACAAAACAAAAACATTATGATTTGTACATTTTCAGAATGTGCTTGATTTATTTTTAACCAAAGAAAACAATCTGAAGTTGTCTTTATTTTTAAGTTATCGTACTGTGATTTTACCAGTCCGGCCCAATTGGGAGTAGATTTTTCTCCATGTGGCCCCCAATCTAAAATGAGTTTGACACCCCTGACATATAGCGTTAATGCAATAGGTGGCCCTGTCTGAACGGAAGGCACCGGACACCATTGGATTTAGTCAATGGAAGCACTTTGACCTGAGATCTCACAATGCATGATGTAATGCATGACGTCCTTGGCTCCAGATCTACCTTCCTGGACACCCCACGTCTTGACCTCGCAGGTAAGCACAAACTTTTCTCAACAAAATGTGTGAGAAAAATAATAATGTTTAAAAAAAAAAAAAAAAGCAGGACCAAACAAGTGAGGAGACATCTCTGAGGTGTGTACGCCTGACCTGGTATGTTGCGCCATCTAGTGGCTGCAAACAAAGACACAACCAGTCTATAACATGCAATACTGCTATAATGCTGTTCTAAAAACATAAAAAAGCAGATGCATTTCTGCTTATAGAGGGAAAAATTATGTTTTTTGGGGTTTTTTTTACTATTAATGTCAAAGGTCTGTGATGTGACATTTACAGTATTTGGCCTTCATTATTATAATTGTGTTCCACAAATGTACATATATTACAGCGGTGTCAAGCGCATCTTTATTGAGGGCAGACTTGCAGTTAAGCCTGCCCTCAGAGGACCGCTTGTTACAGTGTATATAATATATGAACAGAAATGTAAAAGTATTTGCCTCATGATATTATGACACAACTGCCTATGCCAGGGGTCGGCAACCCAAAATGTTGAAAGAGCCATAATGGACCAAAAATACCAAAAAATATATCTGTGGAGCCGCAAAAAATTAAAAGCCTTAAATAAGTGTTATAATGAAGGCAACACATGATATAAGTGTCTATATCAGCTATATTAGCCTACTATCAAAATGACTTGAAAAGTCTCATATAAGTGTTAAAATGAAGACAACACATGATGTAAGTGTCTATACCAGCTATATTAGCCTACTATCAAAATGACTTTAAAAGTCTTATATAAGTGTTATAATGAAGACAATACATGAAGTAAGTGTTTATTTCAGCTATATTAGCCTACTATCAAAATGACTTTAAAAGTCTTATATAAGTGTTATAATGAAGACAATACATGATGTAAGTGTCTATATCAGCTATATTAGCTTACTATCAAAACGACTTCAAAAGTCTCATATAAGTGTTAAAATGAAGACAACACATGATGTAAGTGTCTATACCAGCTATATTAGCCTACTATCAAAATGACTTTAAAAGTCTTATATTAGTGTTATAATGAAGACAATGCATGATGTATGTGTCTATATCAGCTATATTAGCCTACTATCAAAATGACTTTAAAAATCTTATATAAGTGTTATAATGAAAACAATGCATGAAGTAAGTGTTTATTTCAGCTATATTAGCCTACTATCAAAATGACTTTAAAAGTCTCATATAAGTGTTAAAATGAAGACAACACATGATGTAAGTGTCTATATCAGCTATATTAACCTACTATCAAAATGACTGTAAAAGTCTTATATAAGTGTTATAATGAAGACAATACATGATGTAAGTGTCCATATCAGCTATATTAGCCTACTATCAAAATGACTTTAAAAGTCTTATATAAGTGTTATAATGAAGACAATACATTAAGTAAGTGTTTATTTCAGCTATATTAGCCTACTATCAAAATGACTTTAAAAGTCTTATATAAGTGTTCAAATGAAGACAACACATGATGTAAGTGCCTATATCAGCTATATTAGCCTACTATCAAAATGACTTTAAAAGTCTTATATAAGTATTATAATGAAGACAACACATGATGTAAGTGTCTATATTATATATATATATTAAAGTTAAAGTACCAATGATTGTCACACACACACTAGGTGTGGCGAAATGATTCTCTGCATTTGACCTATCACCCTTGATCACCCCCTGTGAGGTGAGGGGAGCAGTGAGCAGCAGCGGTGGCCGCGCCCGGTAATCATTTTTGGTGATTTATCCCCCAATTCCAACCTTTGATGCTGAGTGCCAAGCAGAGAGGGAATGGGTCCCATTTTTATAGTCTTTGGTATGACTCGGCCGGGGTTTGAACTCAGCCTACTATCAAAATGACTTTGTTGTTGTCAAGTTCTTAATTCCATTGCTCTTTTTAAATCCATGCGCCCTCAGGCTAAAGGTGAGCCATGGTTAAATGACGTAACGTAACGTCTTCATGAGAGACTCGTGGAAAGAGTATCAGTACATTCTGAGGGTAGAAAAGGACAAACACTTTTCTGACATAATTACAAGTAATTTAAACAACCCTCGTGTTTTATTTATTACATTTTAAATGTTCCCCAATCCACATGCTTGGAAGCTTCGCCAGAGGTCTGTGGAAAATGTCTTCACTATATTATCGATAAGGTTAAAACAATTAGGGCGAACATTTTTCTCCCATTTTTTGACCCTTCTATTCTTGCCACCTGTCCATTCACCTTCCAACAGTTTGAGCCGCTGTCCCTGTCCTCGCTCAACAAAATTGTATCACAGCTCAAACCTGCAGCATGTTCCGCGGACTTAATGCCACCTCATCTGTTCAAAGACGACTGGGATGTCATCGCCCCCCATGTCCAATAAATAATTAACAGCAGTCTTGCTTCAGGGTCTGTTCCAAATTATTTTAAGCAAGCTGTTGTGGAACATCTGCTTAAAGGCCTACTGAAATGAAATTGTTTTATTTAAACGGGGATAGCAGATCCATTCTATGTGTCATACTTGATCATTTTGCGATATTGCCATATTTTTGCTGAAAGGATTTAGTATAGAACAACGACGATAAAGTTTGCAACTTTTGGTCGCTGATAAAAAAAAGCCTTGCCTGTAGCGGAAGTAGCGTGACGTCACAAGTTGAAAGTCTCCTCACATTTCCCCATTGTTTACACCAGCAGCGAGAGCGATTGGGACTGAGAAAGCGACGATTACCCCATTAATTTGAGCCAGGATGAAAGATTTGTGGATGAGGAACGTGAGAGTGAAGGATTAGAGTGCAGTGCAGGACGCATCTTTTTTCGCTCTGACCGTAACTTAGGTACTCATTGGATACCACACTCTCTCCTTTTTCTATTGTGGATCACGGATTTGTATTTTAAACCACCTCGGATACTATATCCTCTTGAAAATGAGAGCCGAGAACGAGAAATGGACATTCACAGTGACTTTTATCTCCACGACAATACATCGGTGAAGCACTGTAGCTACGGAGCTAACGTGATAGCATCGGGCTTAACTGCAGATAGAAACAAAAGAAATAAACCCCTGACTGGAAGGATAGACAGAAGATCAACAATTCTATTAAACCATGGACCTGTAACTACACGGTTAATGCTTTCCAGCCTGGCGAAGCTTAACAATGCTGTTGCTAACGACGCCATTGAAGCTAACTTAGCTACGGGACTCGACAGAGCTATGATAAAAACATTAGCATTCCACCTACGCCAACCCTCATATGCTCATCAACACCGAAGCTCACCTGCGTTCCAGCGATCGACGGAGCGACGAAGGACTTCACCCGATCATCGATGCGGTCGGCGGCTAGCGTCGGATAGTGCGTCTGCTATCCAAGTCAAAGTCCTCCTGGGTGTGTTGCTGTAGCCAGACGCTAATACACCGATCGCATCTACAGCTTTCTTCTTTGCAGTCTCCATTGTTCATTAAACAAATTGCAAAAGATTCACCAACACAGATGTCCAGAATACTGTGGAATTTTGCGATGAAAACTGAGCTTTTTATATTGGATACAATGGCGTCCCAATACTTCCGTTTCAACCATCGACGCCACACGCATATGTCATCATACCTAGACGTTTTCAACCGGAAGTTTCGCAGGAAATTTAAAATTGCACTTTATAAGTTAACCCGGCCGTATTGGCATGTGTTGCAATGTTAAGATTTCATCGTGGTCGGTAGTAGTGGGTTTCAGTAGGCCTTTAAGAAGCCAAACTTAGATCCCTCTATTTTATCAATTTTTATACCCATTTCGAAGTTTCTTTTTATTTCAAAGATTTTAAAGAGAGCGGTGCTTTTACAATTACAGACGTATCTTGATTTGCATGCTATTATTTGTTTTTCAATCCGGTTTAAAAGCCTTTCATAGCACCGAATCTGCACTTTTAAGGGTTTTTAACGACCTTTTAATATCCACTGATTCTGGCAATACTGCCATTTTAATTCTTCTAGATCAAACTGCTGCATTTGACACAGTAGATCACACAACTCTTGTTAGTCACTCAGAACAATGTGTGGGTTTAAAAGGCACACCCTTGAAATGGTTCAGGTCATATCTGACAAACGGAGCTTTTAAAATCCAAATTAATGATTCTGCTTTTATGTGGTGTCCCTCAGGGTTCAATCCTAGGACCAATCCTGTTTTCAGTATACATCCTGGCCATTTAACACATTAAAAAAATATATAACATATCGTCTAATCTTTATGCTGATGATACGCAAATCTATGTCCCTTTTAAAAAAGAGACAGGTTTAAAATCACTTTTAAATTGTCTTGAAGACATAAACTTTCTAAACTTAAATGTTATTTGACTCAAAAGTAGAACAGAATGCTCCCCCCAGTGACCTGGACCGCCTGATGTCTTATTTAATACCCACAGTCACAAATATTGCTTTTAAATTCAACAATGATTTTAAATTGGAACAGCAGATTAACTCTGTTTTATCATCTAAGACTTTTAGCAAAAATTAAATCAGTTTTATCTTTTAACGACTTTGAGCGGGTAATCCATTCTTTCATTTCATCACCTTTGGACTACTGCAACTCCCTCTACGTTGGACTGAACTAGGCCTCAATCGCTCGGTTGTGGTTAGTCCAGAATGCTGCTGCTCGCCTTTTAACTGGCACTAAAAACATGAACACATTACCCCCATTTTAACATCTCTTCACTGGCTCCCAGTTCATTTTAGAATTCATTTAAAAATATTGTATGATCTCTTAACGGATTAGCACCACAATATATGTCAGACCTTTTTAAAAATGTACACCCCCACTAGGTCTCTGAGGTCAGCTGATCAGTTTTTTCTTGTCGTCCCAAAAACCTGTTTAAAATCCAGAGGGGATCGTGCATTTTTTGCTGTGGCTCCAAAACCTTGGAACAATATACCTCTTGCTATTCGGATGACTCCCTCTTTAAAAAGTTATAAATCACGTCTTAAAACATATTTTTACTCTTTGGCTTTCAAACCAGCATGAGAGATGTGTGCTTTTAGTGTCCATCCATCCATTTCGACCGCTTATTCCCTTTGGGGTCGCGGGGGGCGCTGGAGCCTATCTCAGCTACTGATTTTAGTGTATTTTATTTTATTTTGTATTTATTATTTTATAGTTAAATGTTTTATATTACTGACTCTCCTAGTTTGTATGTATTAACTCCTGTGCAGCACTTTGTGAAACCGTTATTGTTTTTCTTTTTAAATGTGTTATATAAATAAAGTGGTTTGGATTGGAGTGTATATATATATATATATATATATATATATATATATATATATATATATATATATATATATGTGGCCCAGGCCTTGAGTTTGACTATTTCAAATAATAATGGAAATGTAATGTTTTGAGTGCCTATGACATTTTTTTTTCCTGCTCTTGTGACAAATATGTCATGACAGGCTTTTCAATTTTCATAATGTTACAGCTATTATTTCTCTATCATGTTTTACATTATATGAAGCCACTCAGAACATATAATAACAGTAGAATTGTAATATTTGACACCCCAATGATGCATGAGAATTGCTGAATGGTTTTGAATTTACATGTTTTATGTAAAATTTAATTAATGTTATGCCTGACTCAGTTTTGAAACACCTACTTGTGAGTGAACGGTCTGTACTATTACTGTTTGACCTCTGAACTCTCAGTTTCAATCATGAATAGGGTTTATGATTTTCTGTTAAGGACTTTGCGTGGGGTCATCTACCTTGAACCAGAACAGTGACAGCAAATCTTCAATAACAGTCCCTGAAGTGATCCTCCACTCGCCATAACGTCTCTCTTGTGTAATAATGCACTTAAGTATTTTTCAGTAGATTGTTTATGTCCTCTGATAAACAGTAACTCACACTTTAGCAGCTGCTTGTCTTATGCAAGAAAATCAAACTACCTAATGCACCAGACGCTGTAGTTAAATGTGACTGTAGAGGTTGCCCTATAGTGGGTTCCTCGGACCACCACACACTGCCACGAGAGCCCGGATCAGGGGTACAACACTGTTTTATTTTCTTCAAATAGTGCAAGGTTTTTGCTTTCCAGCAAAATGTATTTTTCTACGTCGTTGACTCTCTCTCTCTCTCTCTGGCTCCCACTCCTACTCCAACCCTGTGTCTCGTCCTGGCTGCTGCTAATAAAGGTGACAGGTGATTAGATAACAAGGCCCACCTGGGCCATCTACTCACCTGTCGCTGTCTTCGAGGCCGGTCCTTGCACACCCCGTTCCGCGGCAGGCCCGCAGACCACGCCCCTCTCTACAGTGACATTATACATTTCCATTTGAAAAATGAGGAGTTGGTGATTATGTCTCCGTGATATTTCATTGTGTACGACTGCAAAATAATCCGCCGTGGGGCCAAAGAAAATTGTGAGTTCCAGCACATTGATAAAAGAGGTAAAAAACCAGTGACGTGAGGTGAGGTTCATGGCTGGTGAGGCACTGACTTCATCACAGTCAGATTTACAAACATATAAACCCTAAAGAGTATCTTATTCACCATTTGATTGGCAGCAGTTAAAGGGTTATGTTTAAAAGCTCATACCAGCATTCTTCCCTGCTTGGCACTCAGCATCAAGGGTTGGAATTGGGGGTTAAATCACCAAAAATGATTCCCAGGCGCGGTGCCGCTGCTGCCCACTGCTCCCCTCACCTCCCAGGGGGTGAACAAGGGGATGGGTCAAATGCAGACGACAAATTTCACCACACCTAGTGTGTGTGTGACAATCATTGGTACTTTAACTTAACTTTAACTTTACACATACAAACTGTAGCACACAAAAAAGCACATTTAATTAAAAAAACGTTATTATGGTCTTACCTTTACTTAGAAATTAAGTCCATGCGCCGCAACTAAAGCCCTCACTTAAACTTTCTACGTGCAAGATTGAATCTATTTAAAAAAGTGTAACCAAGGGTTTATAAATGTCGCCTATACTGTATGAAACTACAAAATAACAAACACGGAGGCTCCAGTTTACTCGAGGACCACTTTATTTACCTTCTTTCAAAAACCTCCGCAACGTGACATCACTTCCGCTCTTAGCGCCTTCAAAATAAGAGCTCAAGGCATATACTGTATAACAGCGCATAACAGGAGCTTAACATCAAAAAGAGGAAAACCCATAAAAATAGGTTACAAAAGTTATTTAATAAGAAGTCAAAAAGTGCAAAAACAATAATGTTCGTGTTGGAGGAGTTGTGAATTAGTTACACCTGCAGTCTGCAGGTGTACCTAATGTTGTGTCCCTGCAGTCATTCACAACTCCTCCAACACCAACATTATTGTTTTTGCACTTTTTGGCTTCTTATGAAATTATTTTTTTAAATAGATTCAATCTTGCACGTGGAAAGTTTAAGTGTGGGCTTTAGTTGATATAACAATTCTACGGCGGGGGTGCAGGAGGCGGGGCTACTGGAGCCTCAGCCAGTGCGCCTTTTGCAGCCGTTTTATGATCGCTCAGCACAAGAAATACGTTACACACATACAGTTGTTGACAAAATACACTGTACATTATATACCTCAGCTAACTAAACTATGGAAATGTATAATATAATTCATATAGCAATACAGTCTCACTGCACAGCAGGCCAGCAGTTAGCCGAGTCCGGAATGCATGTTGAGGCACTGAGTGACTGTCATGTCTGTGTGATCATGTTTTTGTTTTGGTCATGTTCGTTTTGGGTTTTGGACTTTTTGTGCACTTTTGTTTTGTCACCATAGCAACCATTAGTTTTCACCTGTCACGTCACGCACCTGTTTCACGTTTTGAGTCACGCACCTGCTTTCACTAATCATGTCCATAGTATTTAAGTTCATTCTTTTCAGTTTGTCGTTCTGACGACCTCCCCATATATGCTTCTGCACACTCTCCACACCCTTATGATCCTTGCTGCTCTTTTTTCATGCCGGTTCCATGCCAAGTAAGTTTTTGTTTATCAAGCCACAGTTAATGTTTTGTTTAATTGTTCATAGTTTCCGCCACTGTGCGTGCTTTTCATTTGTACTTTTTTTGCTATAGTCTTTTGGTTTCATAGTTTATTCTCCGCCACTGTGCGCGCTTTTGGTTTGTACTTTTTTTTATACAGGTAAAAGCCAGTAAATTAGAATATTTTGAAAAACTTGATTTATTTCAGTAATTGCATTCAAAAGGTGTAACTTGTACATTATATTTATTCATTGCACACAGACTGATGCATTCAAATGTTTATTTCATTTAATTTTGATGATTTGAAGTGGCAACAAATGAAAATCCAAAATTCCGTGTGTCACAAAATTAGAATATTGTGTAAGGCTAATACAAAAAAGGGATTTTTAGAAATGTTGGCCAACTGAAAAGTATGAAAATGAAAAATATGAGCATGTACAATACTCAATACTTGGTTGGAGCTCCTTTTGCCTCAATTACTGCGTTAATGCGGCGTGGCATGGAGTCGATGAGTTTCTGGCACTGCTCAGGTGTTATGAGAGCCCAGGTTGCTCTGATAGTGGCCTTCAACTCTTCTGCGTTTTTGGGTCTGGCATTCTGCATCTTCCTTTTCACAATACCCCACAGATTTTCTATGGGGCTAAGGTCAGGGGAGTTGGCGGGCCAATTTAGAACAGAAATACCATGGTCCGTAAACCAGGCACGGGTAGATTTTGCGCTGTGTGCAGGCGCCAAGTCCTGTTGGAACTTGAAATCTCCATCTCCATAGAGCAGGTCAGCAGCAGGAAGCAGGAAGTGCTCTAAAACTTGCTGGTAGACGGCTGCGTTGACCCTGGATCTCAGGAAACAGAGTGGACCGACACCAGCTGGACTGCTGCTGAGTGGTCCAAAGTCATGTTTTCTGACGAAAGCAAATTTTGCATTTCCTTTGGAAATCGAGGTCCCAGAGTCTGGAGGAAGACAGGAGAGGCACAGGATCCACGTTGCCTGAAGTCTAGTGTAAAGTTTCCACCATCAGTGATGGTTTGGGGTGCCATGTCATCTGCTGGTGTCGGTCCACTCTGTTTCCTGAGATCCAGGGTCAACGCAGCCGTCTACCAGCAAGTTTTAGAGCACTTCATGCTTCCTGCTGCTGACCTGCTCTATGGAGATGGAGATTTCAAGTTCCAACAGGACTTGGCGCCTGCACACAGCGCAAAATCTACCCGTGCCTGGTTTACGGACCATGGTATTTCTGTTCTAAATTGGCCCGCCAACTCCCCTGACCTTAGCCCCATAGAAAATCTGTGGGGTATTGTGAAAAGGAAGATGCAGAATGCCAGACCCAAAAACGCAGAAGAGTTGAAGGCCACTATCAGAGCAACCTGGGCTCTCATAACACCTGAGCAGTGCCAGAAACTCATCGACTCCATGCCACGCCGCATTAACGCAGTAATTGAGGCAAAAGGAGCTCCAACCAAGTATTGAGTATTGTACATGCTCATATTTTTCATTTTCATACTTTTCAGTTGGCCAACATTTCTAAAAATCCCTTTTTTGTATTAGCCTTACACAATATTCTAATTTTGTGACACACGGAATTTTGGATTTTCATTTTTTGCCACTTCAAATCATCAAAATTAAATGAAATAAACATTTGAATGCATCAGTCTGTGTGCAATGAATACATATAATGTACAAGTTACACCTTTTGAATGCAATTACTGAAATAAATCAAGTTTTTCAAAATATTCTAATTTACTGGCTTTTACCTGTATATTAAATAAATCATGTACCTTAATTCCCGTCTCGCCCGAGCCAACTTTCCGTTGCATCCTGGAAAAGCAAACTCCCAAGATCAAGTCGTGACAGTGACGTGCCTCAACTGGCTGCTGATCACCGCACCGTCTCTTCTCAGTATTTGAACGGCAAATGTGAAAATTCAGCGATTTTGAATAAAAATAATCTAAAACTGGTGAAGTTAAATGGAAAATAACTTTATAGTATAATCACTGGATACATATAACAATTTAATTTGTTCTTTTTCTTTTTACATTTTTTTTCTTTCCATGACGGCAGGTGAGGCCCTGCCTCACCTGCCTCTAGTGACTGCACGTCACTGTAAAAAACACTTAAGAATTACACAAGAAACTTGTAGCAAAATGCAAAGGTGGCATCCTCATGGCTCTTTCCTCCCACTCTGCTCATCACCATCTTCACCAACAAGTTTTCAATAAAGGTAGGAGTGGTGTTAACTTTCCATGTATCTATTTACGTCATCTTCATTTATTTGTGTTTCAAATTGGGGTGCACTACAAATATGGGCTGATAAAGCCGATACAAAAAAAGCTCCAATGAGGCGGGATTACCCATACTTTGCTGTAGGTGGGTTAGGGTAAGAAAATCAGGGCCGCAATCAGAGTGTTTAGGCCATGGGCCGGCACTGGGCAAACCCTTTGGAACATATTACTCAGGAAAACCAAGGTTCCATTTTGATAACTACTGTGCGCACCAGAAGCACGACCAAAGAAAGTCCACAGAGAACTTGTACGTATCTTAAGGAAAAAAATGTTGCCATTAGGGGAGGTCACAGCACATTTGCCGTGATACTGATGTGTATTTCTGGTCCTTTCATCCTCGTTCGGACAGAAGGGTGACATGGTAGTGTCGGTGACGCTTTACTGAACTAAAAGTTGCTTTATTACAAGCGAGCGTCATTATATAGGACTGCAGTTCCTGGAAGAGGTCAGGTCAAGAAAATGAGGCACTTCTAGTTCGGAGAAGCCAAACTATCAGTTTTTATATTAGTCCTTGTTGTCTCTGTGTGTGTGCTAAGTCAGGAGAGCGCATCCTGACCATAAAATGAGAAGTTTGTGTGTAAGTGTCTGAAAAACAACTGCTCTAAGTCATAACCTAAACGTTGGCGTTGGGCTGAACATGTAGTCTCTTCTCAAGGATAGGGCTATCACTTTTGCAATCCAAAATCCCAATTAGGGCCTCTTTCCTACGAGAAGTGATCCAATCCACCTGTGAATATCAAACTAAGGGGCCTTATCTTATTATGTGCTCAAACTGAAATACCACTATTTAATTAAACTTGATTGTTTGCTTTCTCCAAGATGAATATAAACATTCACCATATGCAAAACATAATCTGAGTTTAATAATTCACTTCAATACCTTCTGAGTTAAAAACGCTTAATAATTCAGATACCCTTGGAGATTAGTTCAGCACTTTCCCTTGAACCCAATTCATTCGATCTGTCAACTTTTACTCTACTGCAGGTGCATGCAGAGACAGTCACCAAACTGTGAAACAGGTCATGAATTATTTGTTCTGCTGACAAAAAGCATGTGTATTATTGTGAAGGAAAACATTCTAGAGAATATGGTGACACAATATTGGTAGCAGTGTTATGGAAGCATGCATTTTCATACGTAATATACAATAGAATACAAATAAATGTGAAGGTCAGAGGTTGAAATATGTAATAGTGATCAGCGTTGTTTTTACTGTTGCACAATAATTGTTCTGTATTGCACAACACACAATCACATGATCATATTTTTACTGGAGGAATGAACGTACACTCATCCTTTTCTGCAGTATAAGAATGAATACAAATGGTCCACTGGCAACCACAACAAATTTCGGGCTGGGATTTGTAATTTTCTGGCTGTGAAATTGTTTTTACAAATCTATTAATGGTTAAGGAAAATAGCGTGCGTGATAAATGTGCCAGTCCTTTCAATTTCATGCCCCGAATGAATCAAAGCTTTCTGAGAAATACATTTTGTGAAGGTAAAATTGACAGAAATGTGTGTGGATCAGTCAAAGAGAGAACAGGTTTGTGTCAGCCCAAAGGAACGACCTGATCTTTTTTGGTAAAGAGGAAAGCGGAATTAGAAATGTTGCATTTGCATTGGCCAATTCACTTTTATTCACTTTTAAACCGTAAAACACACATGGAGAATGTCTGCATTTTGTGGACAAACAAGCAGATAATTGACAACAACAGAGCCTTTGGTGGTATTTCTTTCTAAAACTACACTTAAGGTGACCTTTTATGCAAAACCAATGTTCATTATCTATTGGTACCTGTTCATGTATAATTGGGATCTGCATAGGTCCCAAAAATTAAATTAAACCATGGAAGCATTGCAGAGATATATGTGAAACAATCTTGCCTTCCTTCATACTTCTTCCAAATGAGCCATTTAGAATTTGCCCAATTTGTGATGTTTTTTCCCAATTGTAACATCAAATTAAGCATACAGGGTTACCTGAAGATCTTTACGCCAGTCTGCCATTGTAGTCTTTTTCTTCTATCCTCTTGTTTGGGGAAGACTGGCTTGTACATGCACATGCATCCTCTGCTGTTGTTTCTGATACAAAGTAGCATACAGTTCAAACATAATTAGTCAGTAAACTCGTTATGGAAGTGCTAAAAACGACAACAAAAATGGCGGAGAGAAGATGTTGTCAAAGTGGAGGCACGTAAATAAGGCCGCACACAAAATTGCGCATCCTAAAGAGACATTCAGGGAGAGGCTTGAAGATGATCTGTAAAACATAATCTACGCAACATTTTGACCAAAGAACCACCATTACATGTTATGTAGGCAAGTGTTTTTCAATCTTTTTTGGGCCAAGGCATATTTTTTGCGTTTAAAAATCCGGAGGCACACCCCCCGCAGAAATCATTTAAAAATTAAACTCAGTCGACAATAAAACGTTGTTGTCGCAATTGTTGGATTTTTCTTCAAACCATAACCAACCATGCATCAATATAGCTCTTGTCTCAAAGTAGGTGTACTGTCACGACCTGTCACATCACGCCGTGACTTATTTTGACGTTTTTGCTGTTTTCCTGTGTGTAGTGTCTTATTTCTTGTCTTGCGCTCCGATTTTGGTGGCTTTTTCTCTTTTTTTTTTGTATTTTCCTGTAGCAGTTTCATGTCTTCCTTTGAGCGATATTTCCCGCATCTACGTTTGTGCTTTGTTTGAGCAATCAAGAATATTTCAGTTGTTTTTATCCTTCTTTGTGGGGACATTGTTGATTGTCATGTCATGTTCGGATGTACGTTGTGGACGCCGTCTTTGCTCCACAGTAAGTCTTTGCTGTCGTCCAGCATTCGGTTTTTGTTTACTTTACAGCCAGTTCAGTTTTAGTTTCGTTCTGCACAGCCTTCCCTAAGCTTCAATGCCTTTTCTTAGGGGCCTTTTGTTCATTTTTGGTTTAAGCATTAGACACCTTTTTACCTTCACACTGCCTCCCGCTGTTTCCGACATCCATCCATCCATCCATTTTCTACCGCTTATTCCCTTTTGGGGTGGCGGGGGGCGCTGGAGCCTATCTCAGCTACAATAGGGCGGAAGGCGGGGTACACCTTGGACAAGTCGCCACCTCATCGCAGGGCCAACACAGATAGACAGACAACATTCACACTCACATTCACACACTAGGGCCAATTTAGTGTTGCCAATCAACCTATCCCCAGGTGCATGTCTTTGGAGGTGGGAGGAAGCCGGAGTACCCGGAGGAAACCCACGCAGTCACGGGGAGAACATGCAAACTCCACACAGAAAGATCCCGAGCCCGGGATTGAACCCAAGACTACTCAGGACTTTCGTATTGTGAGGCAGATGCACTAACCCCTCTTCCACCGTGCTGCCCCTGTTTCCGACATCTACAAAGCAATTAGCTATCGGCTGCCACTTACTGATTTGAAAGAGTATTACACGGTTACTCTGCCGAGCTCTAGACAGCACCGACACTCAACAACAACATATAATTTACAGACTATAATTACTGGTTTGCAAAAAATATTTGTAACCCAAAAAATTGAAACCAGTGTATCCCACGGCACAGTGGTTGAAAAACACTGATGTAGACCACAAGGAAGTGTTTTAAATGTAGAAAAAAATCATATGACCCCTTTTTAAACTATGAACACAAAGTTTGATATGTTGAAATCCTGTGCTTTTTGTATAATTACATTCATAAAAATTTCACAAAATTACAAACTATGTATTCAAAAAAATAAACCTAAAACATCAACACTTTTGAACACGAAAATCAATAATTCTGGCATTTTTGGCTGCAAAAATATCACACACACACACACACAAAAAAAAGACATCGACAGAAACAAGAATGTAATTTTTTTTTTTTAATCATTTACTTTATTTCACTCAAGCGGGTGTAATAAATAGGAGCATCAAAATCTGGAGTTACTGAGCTGATAGAAACTATTCTGCAGTAATTGCCTCATTTCGCTGCTCATTCATTGCAGACCTTGGGCAGTGAGTAGAGATAACTGTCTGTAATGTGTGTGTGGGTACACACTCATTTTACTTAGTGCTGAAGCACTCTTTAAAATAATAAATAAAAAAAACAGCATGAAAATACAGTGAAGTGAAATATATTTATATAGCGCTTTTCTCTATTGACTCAAAGTGCTTTACTTGTGAAACCCAGTATCTAAGTTACATTTAAACCAATGTGGGTGGCACTGGCAGCAGGTGGGTGAAGAGTCTTGCCCAAGGACACAACAGCTGTGACTAAAATGGCACAAGCGGGAATCGAACCTGGAACCCCTCAGGTTGCTGGCGCGGCCGCTCTACCAACTGAGCTACACTCAGAAAATATATGATTGATTGTAGCAATTTCTAACCAGCCAATCCACAGTTTCACATCATTAACCACTCAATGCGGCTAATGATGACATCATCAAACATTTGTAGGTTAATACGCCATTTTAGAGTCTGGGCTCTTATGTATAATAAACATTTTATACAAGTGGTCACCCTTGTACATTATACATTTTATACAAGTGGTCATCCTTGTACATTGTCACCATTATGTGAGTGAGTTACGTAAGCTTGTATCAAATTGACTTTTAAAGATGCACGTTTTATTTGCTAGGTGTGTTTCATATCAAATCAAATCAAATCAAATCAACTTTATTTATAAAGCACATTTAAAATTTACCACAGGGGTAGCCAAAGTGCTGTACAATGAACAGGTTAAAAGATAAAACGAGTACCGAGCAAACACAACACAACACAAACAGAACACGATAAAAAAAAAATAATAATTAAAATAGAATAAATAAAAACATAAAAACATAAAAACAGGTTCACAACAGGTGTATTATGGGGCGCCATTGCAGGATGGATATCACTCAGTGTTAAAAGCCATGGAATAAAAGTATGTTTTTAAGAGAGATTTAAAAACAGGAAGAGAGGAGGCTTGTCTAACACTCAGGGGTAGGTCGTTCCAGAGCTTGGGAGCAGCAACGGCGAAAGCTCTGTCACCTCTAAGCTTCAGCCTTGTGTCAGGGACCGTCAACAGCAGCTGATCGGCTGATCTTAAGGATCGGGTGGGGCAGTAAGGCTGAAGGAGGTCGGAGAGATAGGTTGGCGCGAGGTTGTTTAGACATTTAAAAACAAATAAAAGGAGTTTAAAATTGATTCGATAACGCACAGGGAGCCAGTGAAGGGACGCTAATATAGGGGTGATGTGCTCACGTCTGCGGGTCTGTGTTAGCAGACGAGCAGCAGAGTTCTGCACGAGCTGCAGGCGGGCGAGGGAGGCCTGGCTAATGCCAACATACAGGGCATTACAGTAATCAAGACGAGTCGAGATAAAGGCGTGGATTAATTTCTCAAGATCATGACTTGATAGAAGCGGTTTCACTTTCGCTATTTGGCGTAATTGATAAAAGCTTTTTTGAACGACGCTGCTGATTTGTTTTTCGAATTTAAAATCTGAGTCAAACTTTACCCCCAGGTTTGTGACAGAGTCGCTGAGATACGGGGTCAGAGTGCCGAGGTCAACGTTGGGGGAGGGAGAGCGACTTGGACCGAACAACATAACTTCTGTTTTACCTTCATTTAGGCTCAGGAAGTTAGCTGAAAGCCAGACTTTGATGTCGTGCAGGCAGTCAATAAGATGTTGAACCGTGTTATTTTGTGCCATGGGAAAATAAATCTGGCAATCATCGGCGTAAAAATTAAATGCAATACTGTACTTCCTAAAAATAGAACCAAGGGGGAGAAGGTAAAGCGCAAATAAAATTGGGGCAAGGATTGAGCCCTGGGGGACCCCATGTGGTAAAGGAGCTGTGGACGACATAAAACTGTCTACTTTTACACAAAAACTCCTGTCGGTTAGGTACGACCAGAACCAGTTGAGGGCGGCGCCCTTAATGCCCACACAGTTCTCAAGACGAGTGATTAAGGTGGCGTGGTCGACGGTGTCGAACGCAGCAGACAGATCTAAAAGCACCAGGACAACATATTTACCAGAATCAGTGGACAGGAGGATATCGTTAAAAACTTTTAGAAGCGCTGACTCTGTGCTGTGGAGGGCTTTAAAACCGGACTGGAACAGCTCAGTGATACCATTATCCTCTAAGAAGGGCAACAACTGACTGTAGACAACCTTCTCTAATATTTTGGAAATGTATGGAAGATTAGAGATAGGTCTGAGGTTAGAGAGGAGAGAGGGGTCGAGGCTGAAAGCATGTATCAACTGTCCAGAGAACATAAGGCGATTCAGCACCATGGACAGCACACATATGACTGTCCCAGCATTTGCACTGTCAAAAAATATCTGTAGATTTTACGATTCTTTCTTTTTTGTCTTTCTTTCTTTCTGTCTGTTTTTGTGTCTTTTTTTCTGTCTGTTGTCTTTGTCTGTTTTAATTTATTTGTGTAATTATGTCTTTCTTTCTGTTTTTTTCTTTTATTTCGCTGCCTTCTTTCTTTTTCTTCCTTCTTTTTTAATGGTCTTTCTTTGATTTTCTTTATATCACTCTTCCTTTTTTTTCTTTCTTTCTTCTCTTTATAGTGTTTTTATTTTTTATTTTTTTTTGTTTTTCTCATTCTCTTTCTTTGTTTGATTATATTTTTCTATCTTTTTTTCTATCCTTTGTTCTTTTTTTTACTTTATTTTATTCTTGTTTTCTTTCTTTTTCTATTTTTTTTCTTCTTTTTTTCTTTTTTGTTAGTTTTTCCCTCTTTTTTTCTTTGTTTTCCGTTTTTCTCTCTTTCTTTTGTTATGTTTGTTGTCTTCTCCCTGCCTTCTCTATTGGTTTGTCAGTTTCTTTCCCCAGTCTTTTGTCCCTAATGAGGCACACCTGCTGCTAATCACTTCCCGGTAGCATTTAAGCGCGTCTCCACCAGCTGGTCCCTGCCGGTTACTGTTCCTGAACTCCGCTCTGACATGTGCTACCTTGATTCTGCTTCCCTGGTATGTTGCCTTCGCATATTCCTGTAATATTGACCTCGTTGTGTTTTTGTTTTCCTAGCCACCTTGTTTTGAGAGGACTAGTTTTGCCACGCTGTGTGCGTCCTGGCCTTTGCTCCGCCAACCTCTGAAAGAGACTACTTTTGTTATATTTCCCATGGTGTGCACTAGTGATGGGTTGATGAGGCGTCATGAAGCGTTTCGACACATAGCAAAACGGTATTGATACTGTGTAGATACTGTGTCACTAAATACTGACATCTGCTGGACATTAAAAATCCCTACAGGCAACCTATGGACCGACTCAACTGACACTGATTTTATGACCTAGTATATACAATAATATAAACCAAGTCATTGTATTTCATTTAGGATTATTTCATATCTTCATATAAATAAAAATATATTTTTATCTTTTTAGATACAGTCAATAAATAATGTGAACATGTATCATAACATGGAAATCTAAGAGAACGTGTTGTGAATGCGGATGCTTGTAGACTGGGAATTTTTTTATTTTTTTATTTTTTTTTACACATTTTTCTTTAAAAAAAACAGTTTTTCCAACGTATTATATTTTAGACGATTTCTCTTAGGTATTATTTCTCCGGCTGTAGAAAAGACCCGCTCACAGGGCACAGAGGAGGCGGGAGTGCGACACAGTTCGCGTATCGATCACGTGACCAAAACAGCTCATGATCGGTCACGTGACTTTCTAAAAGCGGTACGCGCACCAACACAGGGTTTTGCTCTATGAGCTCGACGCATGCGCCGATGCATCGGTGTTGCCGGACCCATCACTAGTGTGCACTTTTGCCCCATCACCCTTAGTGACCATTTTGAACTTAGTAAATATTTTCATTGTTTATCGCATACCTTGCCTCCATTCTCTGCATCCCGGGGTCCACCCTTGAACTCAATCCTAACATCTTTATTTCTGTTTTCATTTCTTATTTTTTCTTTTTCTTTTCTTTGTCTGTCCGTCCTTCCTTCCTTCCTACCCTGAGACAAATAATTTGAGCTCAAAGAGAAAACAGATCAAGGAAGGCAGAATTGAGCACAGTGACTCCAGCACCCACCGTAACCCCAAAAGGGACAAGCGGTAGAAAATGGATGGATGGACTTCACAGGTTCGCCATAAAAACATTTAAAACTGTACATCTTGCGTGTTAAGGATTATCAAAGGATAGGATTATATTTGTGTATCCATCCATCCGTTTCCTACTGCTTGTGCCTCTCTGGGTTGTGGGGGTGCTGGAGCCAATCCCCGCTGCATTCGGGCGTAAAACTCGCCACCTCATCGCAGGGCCAACACAGATAGACAATATTCACACACCAGGGCTAATTTAGTGTTGCCAATCAACCTATCCCCAGGTGCATGTCTTTGGAATTGGGAGGAAGCCGGAGTACCTTGTGTAACCCATATGGAAATATAGTGTCACTAATATATTCGCCTATTATTCATTTCTAATCTATGGTGGGCCAAAGTCACTTTGGTCACTTAAAATGTTAAAACTGATTGTGTGTCAAAGTCATGTGGTCACTACAGGGTTAAATTAATGACGCATGCACGCAGCACGTTATTCACACGTTGGCCAGTAAAGGTCGCATGCACCTTTGTCATACCGGCATTCCTTCACTGAACGTGCCAGTGAAGGCACGAGTCTTATCGTTGTGTTGCAAAGACAAGGTTTATACGTTAAAATACTTGTCACTTCTCAAACCGAGTGTTGGAAAAGCAGCATAAGATAGCCTGGTCCCAGTGGGAGTTGGATTGCTGTGTTTTGTGCTGCTGAGAACTCCAGTAAGTGTTACTTTGTGAGTGAGGCCTACATTATATGGCTGTTAGCAAGCCTGTTAGCCTAGCCATCCTGTTAGTGCTAAAGAGAGGAGTCTGATAACAAGACACAGAGTTAAGATGTGCAAAACCAATTGGAGTAATATGATGTCTTGAGAGAATGCCTTGTGACATGCTAGCATGTTGCAGTTGGATAACTTTATTGTATTTTCGTTTTGTGTAAAAGAGAGGTTTATTTAATGTTACTGTTTTCAGCCTTATGCAGTGAGCAGAGGAGCTGCATTCATTCCAATGCTGCTAAAAGCACCCTTGTCATGTTGCTAAAAATTTATTAAATTGATACAGTTAAAATGATAATCATTATAATACATGATGACCAAAATGTGATTTCAGTTAAATAATCATTTATTTTATTTTGTGATGGTCTAAAAAGTGATAATTCACAGTTCATAATTTAAAGATAAAAAGGTAAAAAAAATCCTTAAATGGATGTAACTCATTTCATGAAGCTACTATAGTTTTCATGATTTGATGCTGCTATTAAAGTCTTACAGACTTATATGGAGTACAGTGTGAACCGACCAGTATTCATATGTCCATGACTAAATGGTTAAAATGAGTAACTGTGTTTATTGATTTAAAATTGAAGTTAATATGGTATCATATGGAAGAGAACTAAGAGTAAAAAGAGTATTCTAACTGATTACATTCTGTACTGCTATGTGCAGATTGGTTTTTTTGTATGATCCTGAAGTCTGGTTCCAAGCTGGACTTTGAGTTATGATGGCGAGCCAGTCCCAGTGAGTGAGAGTCTGCGGAGAGGGAGCGTTTGGATGTGGTGTGGCCAGCTGCATCGGTCTCCACACTCTGCAGTGACCTATAACTGAACTGATCCACCATCAGAGTCGCAAGTATCGAACCGAATCAGTATGCAATAACGGATTACAATAGAACTAAGTATTCCCAACCAAAGAATATAGACAGTGTTCAATTCATTACTACCCGGGTAGAATTATTTTTTTGAAAGGACAATTTAAAAAGGACATTTCTTCTATTGTTGCTATTTTTGAATTTTGCATCAGAGCTCTATTTTTTATTTTATTTTTGGGGGGTATTTTCAAGTTAAAAAGCACATTGTTTATGTGTTATTGTTTATTATTGTGCAATAAATTTGCCAGCAGTTGTTCTGTGGTCCACTAAGTACGTAACGTCTCATTGCGAGTCTCTCAATTATACAGCCAAGAACCTCAAAATCTTAATTGTTGTACTAACCTGCTATCCTACAGTAGGGGTGCTACACTGGGAAAACATGCAAAATCCACACGGAAAGACCCCAAGCCCGGGGATCAAATCCAGGACCCTAATGTGGGGCACACGCATGAACCACTGTCACACCGTGCTGCTTGCTATATTCGCATAGGATTATAACAAAATTGTGTAATATATGTATGTAGGAAATACGGAGGACATTCTTAAAGACAACTGTGTTGTTGTAGAAAGTAGACCTCCAATCATTCACACAGTGAATTATGAGATGAGAGGACCTTTAAAAAAAATGTTGAACCAAATGACACGCATGAATTGATTTGATTAAAATTTCCAAGCCAAGGGTTTTTTCAGTTTGGCTCTCCCCAGAGCCAGTCCACACAGTGTGTTGCTGCCTGCTCACCAGCCTTTTTATAACACAAATCTCCCCTCTGAACATTAATTCTCAGCATTCATGTCGTCGTGTTGCCTTGTCCACTCCACTTGGCTTTTTATGTTAGAATTCTATTTAATGCTGGGGTTTTTTTAGTTTGGAGTGCGATAACAAGATGATTGAAGCTTTGTTCGTGGTGAAGAAAAACAGGAGGAGGGTTGTCCTGGAAGAAGAAGGAAATATTCAGATAGGCAGAGGAGCTTTGCTTATAGATAAGACGGAGCAGAGTGGGTGAGACTACGCAGAGTGAATGGGAACAAAAGAAAAGATAATCCCCAACTTGAAAGACAAAATGAAATTAGAATCAGGAGTACTTAACTGCAGAAGATAGAACATGTAAAATCTTTAAGAAGGATTGTAAGACGAGGGCCAGGAAAACAAAATGAGTCTTAAAAATATGTATGTCTCACTTTGTGTCGTAAACCCATAGGAGTCGTATGGAAGCTGTTTTCATTGGTCAGTTTATAAAATAGCTGTTATGTGTACAGGGAGTAGGAGACGGCACAGACAACAGAGAAGTCGTATTTAGCTCTATGTTTTTTATTATATATGCGCAATATACAGTTGTGCTCATAAGTTTACATACCCTGGGAGAATTTATGATTTCTTGGCCATTCTTCAGAGAATATGAATGATAACACAAAAACCTTTCTTCCACTCATGCTTAATGGTTGTGTGAAGCTATTTATTGGCAAACAACTGTGTTTACTCTTTTTAAATCAAAATGACAAAAGAAAGTACCCAAATTACCCTGATCAAAAGTTTACATACCCCAGTGACTTTGATCTGATAACATGCACAAAAGTCGACACAAACGGGTTTGAATGGCTAATCAAGGTTCCAATCCTCACCTGTGACCTGTATGTTTGTAATTAATGTGTGTGTATAAAAGGTCAGTGAGTTTCTGGGCTTCTGACAGACCATTGCATCTTTCATCCAGTGCTGCACAGATGTTTCTGGATTCTGAGTCATGGGGAAGGCAAAATAATTGTCAAAGGATCTGCGAAAAAAGGTAATTGAACTGCATAAAACAGGAAAGGGGTATAAAAAGATATCCAAGGAATTGAGAATGCCAAACAGCAGTGTTCAAACGCTGATTAAGAAGTAGAAAATGAGGGATTCAGGTAGACCAGCAAAGATTTCAGCCACAACTGCCAGGAAAATTGTTCGAGATGCAAAGAAAAATCCACAAATAACTTCAACTGAAATACAGGACTCTCTGAAAAATTGTGGTGTAGCTGTTTCAACATGCACAATAAGGAGGCACTTGAAGAAAAATGGGCTGCAAGGCAAAGAAAACATCTGGGTTAAGAATACGGAGAGATTGGCAGAAGAAAGCCGCCACTGCAACCGCATGTAAAAGGGCTGACACTGATGGAACACCAAACAAGGACACAAGGAGAGAGAACAGTCTGATATCATCTTCCATAATCCAATAACTGTCCCGATAACAGACAAATGATTGCACTCCACTTTGCTTTGTTTACATTTCAACAACGGCAAAAGCCTGTGCAGTCCTAAGCTGTTAAATGATGGGAAAAAGTGACTATCATTTTTGTGTCAAAAGTGAAAACTGTGCTGGGCGGAGGCAGGTGAAATTATAGGGCCTGATCTACTAAGATCCAGATATGGTGCGCTAAACCGCGCGTGCAAACAATGGAATCGTGTGTACTATAAGTGGGCATGTTGCGTGTGATCTACTAAGACTGGATGTACAATTGATAACTGGTGCACACCGCTTTGTTTAAATAAAGTAAGACAGAGCTGCAGCTGCAATCGCTTCCTTTCTCACATCTATTTCTGCGCAACTGCCAGTTTGCATGAATTACCAAATAAAGCCGTGGCCGAAGAATAGTTCCAGTCCTGATAAATCACAGTGCGTGTGCTAAATAATAATAATAAGTGCATTTAATTGCAATCCTCTGCGCACCAGTTTAGTAGATCAGCTTTGTTTTAATACACGCAAACCTTTAGTAGATCAAGTCCATAGTGTCTCCAGGCACGATTTAAAAGCAGGGATGGATAGTGTTAAATTGCAATGTAAAAACATTAAGGGTGCCTATAATACTGACAACAGTTTTGGTTCAGTTCATTCATTTATTTATTAAGAAAAATGAAATAACATAACATTAAAGTACATTTTGAATGAAAAGGGGCAGAAAGAAGTTAAAACAGTATAATATATGCCCCCTTTTCTTACAAATACAGCAATTGACTTTCAATGTTGGCAACTACAAAGCCATATTTCCATTTTACAACAATTAAACCAATAATGAAGACATAGTTTTACTCAGTCATATCTTTTCATGATCATGGTCTTTACATTTTTTTAATACAGGAAGGGATTTACATTGTTTTATTCCACTATCAAGATTGTTCCATAAACTTACACTTCTGGTTGAAATACTTTTTTCCATTGTCACTGTTTTAAAACTAGATTTAATAAAGATCTCAGTTCCTTTCAGATTATAAATACTTTCTCTTTTAACAAATCCGCTTTGAATGTTGTTTGGTAGAATTGTTGCATGTGTTTTGTACATGATTTTTAGGATATTATACTCTACCAGTTCAATTTACCTGTTTGAATAATGTGTTTCTGGGTTCCCTGTATGCATTTCCAGTAATGATTCTTTTGGCTGTCTTCTGCAAAAGAAGATTGGGTTTATTTATGTGTTACAGGCACCACCCCACATTTCTACAGAGTATATTAGATATGTGAATCAGTGAGTTATACAAAATATACAATGCTCTGTAATTTAGCAATTCCTTCACTTTGTGTAAAATAGCAACAGTTTTAGATTGTTTAACCTTTGTATCATTTATATGTGACTTCCATGAATTGTAAAACTCAAAAACTTGATCTATTGTGTTCTTTGAATATCAATTCATGTCAGGTTCAAACACCGAACTATCTATTAAACAAAGACAAGAAGCAAGGAATCAAACAGAGACAGGATTCAATTTAGCTCACGAGGAGAGCGCGAGGACTTGTACCCTCGTACAATGTCGCCCCGCCGCTCTGAGGAGGGAGCTCCACGCCTCCTCATTTATTTGGGCATTTCCTGATTACATAACTGCAGCTGCTTCTAAGGGGAGGGGCCATAAACAGCTGCTGCATTGGGTCATAAACAGTTCAAACAAAAAGGTGCTTGGAGCGGTGTCGGGTTTCCCCCCTCTCTGCTTGTAGATTTCGGGTCCTTCCTGTGGCTGTCCAATAGATCAAAGAAACCGACACCTCCACGTCGCATCCCATCGCACACAGTGGAGGTTTACGAGCGGTAGGCCTTTTGCTTGATAAGATCAAAGACAGCTTTTGTCTTCTCGCAGGGCAACCTGAACTCATGGGAAAACAAGTTGTGTGATAACTTATATACAATTATTCTGACAATTCCTTTGACATCTTATGAGCCATCCACACTTTTCCTACCACTGCAAAAAAACATACATTTAATTTTACCAGTATTCAAAGACAATTTATTCACATCCCACTATATTTTAAATGTTGATAAATACTTTTTTTAACCACCTCTAACACCTCTATAATATTTTGCCCTAAAGAAAATAAGGTTTGGTCGTCCACAAATAAAATACACTTAAACAGTTTGGAGACCATGGTAATAACATTGACGTACATGAGGAACAGCATTGGTCCAAGGACCGATCCTTGTGGTACTCCATCACTAGTATTATGTAAGGCAGACTTCCCATTGTTAACTTCCACAAACTGGTTTATGTCCTCCAGGTAACCTTTGACCCACTCATTAGCCGCTCCTCTTATTCCACATTTGTACAGTTTGTCCAATAATAACTTGTAATCGAGCGTACTAAACACTTTTTGAAGATCTACGAAAATACTTACTAAATATTGTTTTCTATCAATTGCAATTGAAATGTATTCTACCAAATCAATTATTGTTCTTGTTGTTAAACTAAACTCATATTGACTATTACTTAAAATACTATATTTATTAATATAATTATTCAATCTAACAGCAAACAATTTGTCTAAAATCTCTGTGGAAGCAGTGATTTTGGTCTGTAATTAGAGTACTTGAGTTTGTTTCCACCTTTGTAAAGTGGTATTATTTTAGAAATGTTCATATGATCTGGAAATATCCCTTTCATGAATTATACATTACAAATCAATGATGCTCTCTATAAATGTAATATTCATGTCTACATAATTGTTTGAGGTCTTTTTTAGACACTGCTTCACGGTTTGTAACATTTCAATCTTGTCTACTTTATCAATAAAATACTGTTTAAATGGTCTATTATAGGTTATCCAGTTTTACTATCCACTTTAATTTTTGGTATTCGTTTCACCAAAGTAGGGCCGATGTTTACAAAAAAAATTGTTTAAATAATTTCCTGTATCACTTTTGTCGTAAACTTTTTTTATTATCTTTGTTGAAATGATTTGACATTTTAAGTTATGCTTATTTTTTTTTTAGAACCCTGTTAGTTATTCCCTGTGTACCTTTTATGTTGTCTTTATTTCTGGCTAACAACTGATTATAGTTTTCCTTTATTATGTTTTTTCCTAATCCATATCAATTTGTTTTTATATGTTTTGTACCTCTCTTCTGAGTCTTTTGTCCTTGATTTTAAAAATGTTCTATATAAGTGATTTTTTTTTTCTTGCAAGCATTTTTTTATCTCATTTGTCATCCAAAGTTTATTAATTGACTTTTTTCTACCATTGCCTACAATTGTGGGGGTTTTTTCAGTTCTTGTCATACAGAGGAATCACCATTTCCATAAAAGAGTTTTATGCATTATTCACATCATCTTTGTACACTTCATCCCATTTTTGTTTATTTTGGTCTTCTCTCAAAGCAGGGGTGTCAAACTCATTTTAGCTCAGGGGCCGCATGGAGGAAAATATTTGCACACGTGGGCCAGACTATTAAAATCATGGCATTAAAACAAAAAAAATAAAGCCAACTTCAGATTGTTTTCTTTGTCTTACTTTGGCCAAAAATAAAACAAACACATTCTGAAAATATTACAATAAAAATATAGAAAAAATACAGGCAGCGGTAAAGTTTAGATCCATGAAGGAAAGAAGATGTCAGGCTTGTCCCTGACAGTTTGACTGTGTTTTAGTTTTTCCTCTGCGTTTGTCTTAGTTTTCTGTCAGCGCTTTTTGTTACCCTTTCGTTTGTAGTTTTGCCTTAGTGTTTAATTAAATCATGTTTTCTCGTACAATGCCTTCCGCCTTCTCTGCATCTTGGGGTTCGTCACCTACAAACTCTGACATAATAATCCAGCCAAATTCGAATCTCGCAGAGATGTCCATGGCGGAGAGGCTTAACAAAGCTTTGGACTTAATGGCTAATTTGAAGAAAAGTTCGGCCGCTTTTCAAGCCCTCTCCCACCCACCCCTGTCGTCTGTGGGCCTATCTGGGGACGTCTGGGATCCGTCCCTTCGGGGGGGGGGCTATGAGTAGCAGTGCAGCTGGGGAGGCACAGCTACTTCTCGCCCCAGTGGGTCTGCAAGACATGGCGCCATCTCCGAGGGGTCTGCAACAGACGGCGCCATCTCCGAGGGGTCTGCAACCTACGACGCCACCATGCACTCCGGTGGGCCGGCAGATGCCACCATGCACTCCGGTGGGCCGGCAGACGCCACCATGCACTCCGGTGGGCCTGAAACAGACGGCGCCACCATGCAGTCCGGTGGGTCTGAAACAGACGGCGCCACCATGCAGTCCGGTGGGCCGGCAGACGCCACCATGCACTCCGGTGGGCCTACAACCTACGGCACCACCATCGTCTCCGGTGGGCCAGCAGCAGAGGGCGCCACCATCCTCGTCTCCGGTGGGCCAGCAGCAGAGGGCGCCACCATCCTCGTCTCCGGTGGGCCAGCAGCAGAGGGCGCCACCATCCTCGTCTCCGGTGGGCCAGCAGCAGAGGGCGCTACCATCCTCGTCTCCGGTGGGCCAGCAGCAGAGGGCGCCACCATCCTCGTCCCCGGTGGGCCAGCACAGGGCGCCACCACCATCTCCCACGCCGGCGGACGAGCCGCCTCACCAATTGCGGCGGCGTTCAACTCGCCGTCGCCACCTAACTCTTCCCCGCTGGTTGCGGGGACACTTGGCCTGGTGGCCCACCTCCTTGTCCTCCCTCCACCCTCCCGTGACTTTTGACTTTTTGGGGGGGGGGGTTCTAGAACGTCTGGTATCCGTTATAGGAAGGGGGGCTACTGTCAGGCTTGTCCCTGACAGTTTGACTGTGTTTTAGTTTTTCCTCTGCGTTTGTCTTAGTTTTCTGTCAGCGCTTTTTATTTTGTCTTAATTTCCTGATTGTCTCCCTGAGTGCTGCTTCCCCTCAGCTGTGGCTGATTGGCACCTGGCCACACCTGGTGTCAATCAGCCAGCTGCTATTTATACCTGCCCTACCCTCCAGTCACTGCTGGATTATTGATTGTCAATGTCATTTCTACTTGTCGTTGTCAGTGTAGCTGGATACGGTTGCGGTAAGCTATATTCTGTAACTGTTTGTAGTCTGCTGTCTTTTTGTTCCTCGTCTTCCAGTTCTTGTTTCCCTGGCATCCTGTTTCCTGTTCCTAGTTCCTGGTTTGTGTTTTTTCCTTTATTTTATAAACATTAAATCTTGTTTTCCCGCACAATGCCTTCCGCCTTCTCTGCATCTTGGGGTTCGCATCCTATAAACTCTGACAGAAGAAAGTGAATGAATATTTATAACTGAATAATTTTATATATGCATAAAAAATTGTTTTCTTTTGTATTATTTTTTCAAATAATTAAGTAACAATTATGACAACCTTTTTCCAAAACTCAATATATAATGGGAGATATAACAGGATGATGCATACATTTATCATTTGTTTTCAAAAAGGTTACCAAAAAAGTGGGACCCCAAAAATGTACTGTGGGACCCCATTTTAGGACTTTATGGGGTCCCTGGGACCCCGTTTTGAAAATTCCTAGCGCCAACACTGATGGAGTATTGGTGCATTCAAAACGGCAGCAGGCGGCTGTGGCCTGCGGGCCAGTTCTAATACTAATCAAGTATCATCCCGGAGGTCATAGATAATTCTAGCGGGCCGTGGGCCTTGACTTTGACACCACTGTCTCAAAGCATTCAAGGCTTCTATTGGTCTATTGTTGGGTCTTGCACTACAGTAACACATTGTTTCTCATAAACACACAAAAAGAAGGTAGATAATCACTCACACTGGCACTTATTTCATAGTTCTGGACTTAAAAAGAATGTCTAAAGGTAAAATACCCTCCAAAATAAAAGCAGTAGTGATTTTAGGCTTGTTATCTAATGAGTTTTACCCCAATTTTGAACGCCCCGTTCTAGCTCAGCCTGCTGACGTCACCTACAGAAGACTGTGTTTTCGTGACATCTTCATCCCGAATCTCGACAAATTGCTGCAGAATTTGGCGAATTATCAAATATGATTGCCAGGTGCATTGTTGCAGGTTATGGCAATACAAATAAAGAAGGGGTCAGTCTGCGTATATATTTCCAAATGATGGCAATATGAGGAACATATGAACCTTTCCTTGCAAAAGGGATGGTTTAAGCCATCATTTTAATGATTATGGCTTCAAAGTAGAAGGGTTTTGGAATGGAAAACATTTAAAAGACTCAAGCCAAATGCAATCCTGAAAATCAGGGGAGAAAAATTTAGTCAGAACCTCGGAAAAACAGAAATAGTGCTCAAAAACAAGCTACTAGTATATTATTGTGCGTCCTCTTCTACTGACGTTTTCTTCAAGATGCTTGAGGAAATGCTGAAAGAGCATGAAGCTATAAACTGTAAACCCGAATAAGTAAGCAGAACTCAAAAAAAGTGAGGCAATCAGTTGCCACATATTTTTTGAGTTCATAAACTCAATAATTTGAGTATACGAGATCGTAAATATTTGGAGTTTGTTAAATGTACTTTTAAATTATAATTGAATTAAAATTTACCAATTAAGCCAACTCAAAAATGTTTCTCCTCGTGTCTGCTGCCTAAAGAGGAAGTGCACGCAAATGCTACAAAATAAAAGTTTTGTGTGTGGGTGTGTATGTGTGTGTGTGTGTGCGTGCATGTAATAATTGATATATGCATACACACACAGAGTATAATAACAATACAAATCTATAATGCGATTGATTCATTCTTAATTTATTCTTGATTCGATTGAATGATTTCTTCTTTCAAGTTAAGACAAAATTTGGTTTAATCCACCGAGTTTTAAGTAACTGTGAGTTACTTATTTTAAGAAGCTGTTACATAATCTGCAAACAAGTTGATATTAATTAAAAATAACAAGTTTAATAAACTTAAAAAAAAGAAAATGTTACTCACACTCAACATTTTTAAGTAAGTACAAATTTTAGCAACTTTTTAAGTTTACTCTACCTATTCTAATTAATTATTTTGAGCATCCGGGTTTACAGTGATGGCGTCTATGGGAAAGAAAATGAAAGAGCAAGAAAGTCCGGAAATGGCGATTATTTTTTAATTCTTATTTGCTCATAATATTAGCCTCGTGAGTCTTGAAGTAATCATGAACCGGGGTGACAAAAACATGCAATAATTTATCAAAATAATAGTTTGCATGCCTTTAGCCACACTGGCCATGCGGGCTCCAGTTCTGTAGATCAGTATTTTTCAACCACTGTGCCGCGGCACACTAGTGTGCCGTGACATACAGTCTGGTGTGCCGTGGGAGATTATCTAATTTCACCTATATGGGTTAAAAATATTTTTTGCAAACCAGTAATTATAGCCTGCAAATGATGTGTTGTTGTTGAGTGTCGGTGTTGTCTAGAGCTCGGCAGAGTAACCGTGTAATACTCTTCCATATCAGTAGATGGCAGCCGGTAGCTAATTGCTTTGAAGATGTGGGAAATAGCGGGAGGCAGTGTGAAGGTAAAAAGGTATCTAATGCTTAAACCAAAAATAAAAAAAAGGTGAGTGCCCCTAAGAAAAGGCATTGAAGCTTAGGGAAGGCTATGCAGAACGAAACTAAAACTGAATTGGCTACAAAGTAAACAAAATCAGGATGCTGGACAACAGCAAAGACTGACTGTGGAGCAAAGACAATGTACATGACATGACAATCAACAATGCCCCCACAAAGAAGGATAAAAACAACTGAAATATTCTTGATTGCTAAAACAAAATAGATGCGGGAAATATCGCTCAAAGGAAGACATGAAACTGCTACAGGAAAATACCAAAAATAAGAGAAAAAGCCACCAAAATAGGAGCGCATGACAAGAAGTAAAACACTACACACAGGAAAACAGCAAAAAAGTCCAAATAAGTCAGGGTGTGATGTGACAGGTGGTGACAGTACACCTACTTTGAGACAAGAGCTATAGTGATGCATAGTTGGTTATGATTTAAAGTCATATCCAACAATTACGACAACGACTTTTTACTGTCAACTGAGTTTCGTTTGTAATGATTTCTGCTGGTGGTGTGCCTCCGCATTTTTTCAACGCAAAAATTGTGCCTTGGCCCAAAAAAGGTTGAAAAACACTGCTGTTGATGACGTCACACCAAGAGGGGGCAGCTTGCGATGGAAAGGTGGCGTTCGAGGTACAGTTAGTTATTTACCCATTACGCAAAAACTAATTGACATTATGGGACATGACTGCCAGATTAATGTTCAGGGGCAAACAATACGTAAAGAGAGCTTTTTAGTGAAATGACAGTCACCTTTTAAGCTCCAAAAAAGGATGAATGTTGACTGCATATCAACAAAATGATTACTTAAGAGGCAAAACACTCTCATACCCGTTATCCAATACAATAAACAGGTGCACATTTTTTTTACACAAAGCCGTTCCCATATTTATGAAACTAACCACATACACTATTCATATATTGGCTGCAAAGTTACAATGGAATCAACACACACACACACACACACACGCACACACACACACACACACACTGATACCCTTTGTGATTGTTAGCTGCAGGCAATAGAAGACAAGTGCAGCATACAGATCATAATACAGTACAAATAACGAGCACACCCCTTTAGAGCATTTAGTCATTTCACAGGCAGGCTGGAGCCTATACCAGGCGAACTGACTTTGGACGAAAGGCAGACTAAGAGTCGGCCCCTGGCATAAACACTCTATGCGGTTGTTTAGGTTCGACCAGATGATTATGGCGACCGTCACCGTTGTTGTACTCTGCAAGTACCGTATTTTTTGGAGTATAAGTCGCACCGGAGTATAAGTCGCACCTGCCGAAAATGCATAATAAAGAAGGAAAAAAACATATATGAGTCATACTGGAGCCTGGCCAAACTATGAAAAAAACTGCGACTTATAGTCAGAAAAATACGGTATTTGCTTTTTCTACTTTGATGGACTGAATTACCTCATGAATACCGTATTTTCCGGAATATAGGGCGCACCGGATTATAAGGCGCACTGCCGATGAATGGTCAATTTTCGATCTTTTTCCATATATAAGGCGCACCAGATTATAAGGTCATATTATTTTATTTTTTTCTAAATGTAAAACACTTCCTTGTGGTCTACATAACATGTAATGGTGGTTCTTTGGTCAAAATGTTGCATAGATGATGTTTTACAGATCATCTTCAAGACGCTTTTTGACAGTCGCTTCCGGATGCGCCGTTTTGTGGGCGGTCTTATTTGCGTGGCTCACCTTCATCTTTGTTGTAGCGGTGTAGCGTGCAAGGACGGGAGTGGAAGAAGTGTCAAAAGATGGAGCTAACTGTTTTAATGACATTCAGACTTTACTTAAATCAATAACGGAGCAGCATCTCCTCCTCCGGAAACAACAACAAGGCCAACTCACTACACCGGTATGTTTTACTGCTTTCGTGGTGAGTTTACTGACCCATATAAGTAAGAACTTTACACTACTTTGTATTACAAATGGCAAGAGCGGAGGATGAATGTCCCATAACAAGAAGATAGAGAAGAAGAAGAAGCTTATCAACTATGGCGTCTGCACGGACTGCAAAGGCGGAAGCGCGCAATTTTTCATGATATATGCAGATCCCAAATACAGATCAGCGGGTACCAGAAAGTAAGAAAAGTTGCATTTGCATAATATTGCGAAACAAAACAGCAGATAATATGTCTTACCTTATACACACACAATAATAATACTTGCATGTTTAATGCGCAGACAATCCATCAAGCGGTGCGGCTTCATAGCTTACCAACGTCGTACTAAAACGCTTTGATAGATTTTTGAGCTCCGTAAGTAATGTTCTATATTTTCAATGGAACATATAAAATGTTGTTGTTTACTTGAGTCATATTGCCATCATATTGCACTCTACATGTATCTCGTATGTTTGACTGCCATCTACTGGTCACACTTATCATTACACATGTACCAAATAAAATAGCTTTGAGGTCGGTAAGCAAAACCAGAATTATTACGTACATTAGGCGCACCGGGTTATAAGGCGCACTGTCGAGTTTTGTGAAAAAAAAAATATTTTAAGAAAATACGGTACAAATATCCTTCATTACTACCAAACTTTTATTTAGCAGTGAGTCAACATGTTCTTGTGCCATCGGTTTAGCGGCATCGCGGTGGCGCCCATACAAAAGCCCTTAGAGAAAATTTGCGAATTTAGCATCACTTTGAACACTGTCATCGTGACAGATTTACGGAGGTATTTCTAAAATAACCGTAATATTTAGGTTTATATTGTAGCCAAACATTTTCCCTGAAGATATAACACCTAATAATTTATTATTATTTTTTTAGCTTTTTGCTCATTTATTGTTTTTTTTTTTACTTTTTCAGTTAATGCCGAAGCAGCACAGCAGTTTTGAATTGGCTTCACTGAGGCAGGAGATCTTCAACACTCGGGCTGTGAATCTTTGGGCGCCACACGATTTGATTCGATTCGATTCTTGTGGTTAACGATTCGATACAGAATTGATTCTCAATTCAAAATCAATACCTATTTATCACAACAAATTATTTCGGGGGGTTTAAGAATATTTTAGGAGGGAGCTCCTCTAAAATAGGCCTAACTGTCACGGCCACATGCCGCGTCACGCCCACATGCTGGCAAGGCTGTGGGCGATCAGCAATCAGCGCACCTGGACCTGATGAGAGGGAGCTGTATAAAGGACCAGGGGACCCAAGGATCCATGCGGGAACTTAGTTTACCCTTTGTGTACCGTAAGCCGAAGCCTTATGCTCTCTCTCTCTCTCTCTCTCTCTCTCTCTCTCTCTCTCTCTCTCTCTCTCTCTCTCTCTCTCTCTCTCTCTCTCTCTCTCTCTCTCTCTCTCTCTCTCTCTCTGCGTTTTCCCTCCGTGTCGGACATCCTTGTTTGTTCTCCCGTAGTTCCTTCCCGAGTCTTACCCGTTGTTTCCCTTGTGGTTTTGGACTGCCTTCCTCAATCCTCGACCCTCGCCTGGTCTCTTCTCTCCTGCCCTGAATCATCTGCCTGCCCTACGGACTTCCGTGTTCCTTCGCTCTCGACAACACTTGGTTACACACACCACAGCTAACTACACACATAGCCTCACACACACTCTTGGGTTTTGACACTCTCCATTTCCTTTTTGTAGTTTATTAGTTAGTATTGTTTATTATTATTATATATATTGACTATATATATAATAAATTATTGAACATGACTGCTCCCTGGTGTCTGAGCCGTCATCTCCCTTCTGTTAAACCATAACACTAACGACGCCAATCCAGTCATTTATTCAATTTCTTTAGTTAACCTAGTGGTGTTCCTCAGGGATCCATTTTAAGTCCTCTTTTTTTTGTCATTGGACAATTCAACTGGTGGCCTGCAAGTTAAGTTCAAACAAACTTGCGGTAGAATCTTTAAAACACTGTCATGGAGGACGCTGGTTCTCTAAGAATAATAGTGAAGGGAGAAGTCCGGCTCCTAGGACCTCAGCTTTTCCGGAAATGGGGCCCCCAAAACATTTTAGTTGAATATCCCTGCAGTAAACCTTCGTTAATCTCTGTCAAATGGTTCTGTGGTAATTGACTTTCTGTGAATATGAATGGAGTATTTTAATAGCTCGAGCAATAAAAGTACAATACTTACTGTTAGAATAATTGTTTCAAAATTATCACAAAAACTTTGTATTACATTGTGTTCCTGACAAGAAGACAAAAGGCTGTCTTCTGAAACCTACCAAGAGTAAGACTCGTAAAACTCCACTGTGTGTGTGTGTGGGGGGGTTCCTGTGTTCTTTCATGTATGGTAATCAACAGGAAGATATTGTTCTAACCCAAAGACTTCAAAGCGGAGAGATGACAGGATCTGCCCAATTTCCAGACGACCTCTTTTTGAACTATTTTATGGACCTCTTTTTGAACTATTTTACAAACCCTTTTTGAACTGACCTTTTCTGTAAATTGTTTACGACCTTTTCTGTGAACTTTTTGCGACCTTTGTCCTTTGGAAACAGTGGTGGCCATGTGGTCGGGGAGGGTCCAAAATAAAAGAAGGAGGCATGCAATCTTTTGGAAGCGCGTGGTGAGATACTGTCCAAGGGTACAGTGTAAAGGTGACACTCCTCAATATTGAGTCCAAATTGAATTCTGTCACTGTTTGATTCTTTGCTTCTTGTCTTGTTTAATAGATGTCATCAGTGTTTGAACCTGACACTGTATTCTGAGGATCATGTCATATTTAATTTGAACTTTTTTTTTTTTTTTTTTAAATGGTCCTCAGTAGTCACGTACAAATTTGTGTGAATTATGCAAAATTCTTTAAATTTGGTCCCCATGAACCATATTAACTCTTTTTCCCCAGGGTCCCCAGTAAGAATGATCAGCACATTACTTCATCAATCCGGGGTTTGTACCTTAAAGTATGATTCACATTCAGAATTTTCCATCCTTCTATAGTTGCAGACAACTTCATTACTGCTAAATAGCAGTTTTCAGTAATGTCACAGAAGATGCCGGATTTTCTTTAACATTTAAGTGGCGAAACTTCCTATAAGAGAACAGCTGTAGTGCTGTTGTTAGAATAATTGTTTGTAAGTTATCACAAAAAACATTTGTGTAGAAATGAGTTTCAGGCAAGAAGACAAAAGCTGTCTTTGAAACATACCAAGAGTAAAGCTCGTAACACTCCACTGTGTGGGGGGAGAAAGCAAGATTAAGGTGTTCCTGTGTTCTTTCATGTATGGTACTCAACAGAAATATATTGTTCTAACCCAAGGACTTCAAAGCGGAGAGATGACCGGATCGGCCCAATTTCCAGACAAACTATTTTTGAAGTATTTTACGAACTCTTTTTGAACTATTTTACGACCTCTCCTTTTGAACTGTTCGGTAACCAAAGGCAACGCTGTTTACGACCCACTTCCCTTTGGAAGCAGCTGTGACCAGGTGGGGGGAGAAAGTCAAATAAAGAAGGAGGAGTGCAATCTTTTGGCAGAGTGTGCTGGAGATTGTAGAAGGATACAATGTCTGGGCGACTCTCCTCAATATATTGAGTCCAAATTGAATTCTGTCTCTGTTTAATTAATTATTTAATAGATGTCATCAGTGTTTGAACCTGACACTTACAAGGCTGCAGTCATGTTACAGTAATACTAAAGACTGAAATGGGGCCACAAACAAAATCTTGTTTTGGGTCACAAAAAGCCCTCCCGCTGATATTTGACTTTTACTCAAAATGTATTCACTATGACTTGATGCTAATTTGAAAGTAAACACGTGATTTAAAGCCAAGCTTACACATTCCATGACAGTTTTATTTAAAGAAAATATTTCCTCCAACCTCATGAACTAACATTAAAAGCCTCTCCGCCTCCAAGAATCGGTTTCTATCCCCTGGCCTCAACTTTGAATCATCCAGCCGCCGTGCCGAACGTGATTTTTATCAGCCAGATATGCCACTCTTCTCTCGCTTTGATTCCCTCGCAAACACACGCGGTTGACCTCTGCCTCGGGGAGTTAACGGCGTCTACAGAACGTCTAACCTTGCGAGGCAGCCAGACTCAGAGGGTGTGCAATCTCGCGGCTACATCTTATCGACCTTCAGAACGACACGTTCTGAAGCAATAAGAGTTTTTGAGTGGGAAAAAAAAAAGACGCCGGCGACGTGCAGATGTTGTGAAAGTCAAATTGCAAGGTAAGCGGCGAGGGAGATGAGTAAGCACAGTAGCCGTTTTATACTGAAGGAGATAATGTAATAGTGGCGTGTTCTTTTATTTCAGTGGTTCTTAACCTTGTTGGAGGTACCAAACCCCACCAGTTTCATATGCGCAGTCACCGAACCCTTCTTTAGTGATAAATAAAATGTTGTTTTTTTTCAAATTCAAGACAAAGTTATATGTTTTTGATAACACTTTAGCATGGGGAACATATTCTAAGTAACATAGACTTAATTAAGAGTTATTTGGACACTAGGGGAACATAGTCTAAGTACTAAAGACTTAATTTAAAGTTATTTGTTAGGGCCAGGGTTAGGGTTATAATAAGGCCATGCCGAATAAGGCATTAATAAGTACTTAATAATGACTAGTTAGGAGCCAATATGTTACTAATTTGCATGTTAATAAGCAACTAATTAATGGTGAATATGTTCCCCATACTTAAGTGTTACCATGATTTTTTACTGGTGCATAAAATGAACTGTGCATGAATATCACATCTCTCGTTTATATTTTACTTGGTAAACACTTGAACGCAACATTCTTACTATTAATCTACTTAGTAGACATTTGAACGCAACACTCTCGTTTATGTTTTACTTGGTAAACATTTGAACACAACATTCTTACTTTTATTGTACTTAGTAGACATTTGAATGCAACACTATTATTTTACATGGTAAACACTTGAACACAACATTCTTACTATTGATGTACTTAATAGACATTTGAACCCAACACTCCTGTTTATGTTTTACTTGGTAAACACTTGAACACAACATTCTTACTATTGATGTACTTAATAGACATTTGAACGCAACAATCTCGTTAATGTTTTACTTGGTAAACACTTGAACGCAACATTCTTACTATTGATCTACTTAGTAGACATTTGAACGCAACACTCTCGTTTATGTTTTACTTGGTAAACATTTTGTAACGACTTGGTCGCATAATGATGCGGGTGTGGTTCTCCCAAGGATGCAGACGGCTTCGGACACAGCTTGCAGGTAGGAAAAATGATTTATTTTAAATATAAATAATATGATGAATAAACAAAAGGGCTAGCGTGGGAGCTAGCAAACCAAAAGAGCCTAGCGTGAGATCTAGTAGCTAAGAAACCGTAAATACTCGTTGTCATCAGTTGTGTGAGAACAAACTAGGAAGCCAGACAGAGTGAGGCCAGAGCAAAGACTAAATAGCCCTCTGATTAGCGCCCGGGCAACAGGTGCGCGTCCCGAACACTAACCAGAGGCAGGTGCACACAATCTGCCGTCATGGCAACAGAAACAAACTAAACTCAAGGTGCTGAAAACACGTGACACAACATAAACAAACTCTGATCCGGGCAGCGGATCGTAACACATTTGAACACAACATTCTTACTTTTATTGTACTTAGGAAACATTTGAATGCAACACTATTATTTTACTTGGTAAACACTTGAACACACCATCCTTACTATTGATGTATTTAATAGACATTTGAACGCAACACTCCCACTATGATTTTACATGGTAAACACTTGAACACAACATTCTTACTATTGATGTACTTAATAGACATTTGAACGCAACAATCTCGTTAATGTTTTACTTGGTAAACACTTGAACGCAACATTCTTACTATTGCTCTACTTAGTAAACATTTGAACGCAACACTCTCGTTTATGTTTTACTTGGTAAACATTTGAACACAACATTCTTACTTTTATTGTACTTAGAAGACATTTGAATGCAACACTATTATTTTACTTGGTAAACACTTGAACACACCATCCTTACTATTGATGTATTTAATAGACATTTGAATGCAACACTCCCACTATTATTTTACATGGTAAACACTTGAACACAACATTCTTACTATTGATGTACTTAATAGACATTTGAACCCAACACTCCTGTTTATGTTTTACTTGGTAAACACTTGAACACAACATTCTTACTATTGCTCTACTTAGTAAACATTTGAACGCAACACTCTCGTTTATGTTTTACTTGGTAAACATTTGAACACAACATTCTTACTTTTATTGTACTTAGAAGACATTTGAATGCAACACTATTATTTTACTTGGTAAACACTTGAACACACCATCCTTACTATTGATGTATTTAATAGACATTTGAACGCAACACTCCCACTATTATTTTACATGGTAAACACTTGAACACAACATTCTTACTATTGATGTACTTAATAGACATTTGAACCCAACACTCCTGTTTATGTTTTACTTGGTAAACACTTGAACACAACATTCTTACTATTGATGTACTTAATAAACATTTGAACGCAACAATCTCATTAATGTTTTACTTGGTAAACACTTGAACGCAACATTCTTACTATTGATCTACTTAGTAGACATTTGAAGGCAACACTCTCGTTTACGTTTTACTTGGTAAACATTTGAACACAACATTCTTACTTTTAATGTACTTAGTAGACATTTGAATGCAACACTATTATTTTACTTGGTAAACACTTGAACACACCATCCTTACTATTGATGTATTTAATAGACATTCGAACGCAACACTCCCACTATTATTTTACATGGTAAACACTTGAACACAACATTCTTACTATTGATGTACTTAATAGACATTTGAACCCAACACTCCTGTTTATGTTTTACTTGGTAAACACTTGAACACAACATTCTTACTATTGATGTACTTAATAGACATTTGAACCCAACACTCTCGTTTATGTTTTACTTGGTAAACACTTGAACGCAACATTCTTACTATTGCCCTCCTTAGTAGACATTTGAACGCAACACTCTCGTTTATGTTTTACTTGGTAAACATTTGAACACAACATTCTTACTTTTATTGTACTTAGTAGACATTTGAATGCAACACTATTATTTTACTTGGTAAACACTTGAACACACCATCCTTACTATTGATGTATTTAATAGACATTTAAACGCAACACTCCCACTATTATTTTACATGGTAAACACTTGAACACAACATTCTTACTATTGATGTACTTAATAGATATTTGAACCCAACACTCCTGTTTATGTTTTACTTGGTAAACACTTGAACACAACATTCTTACTATTGATGTTCTTAATAGACATTTGAACGCAACAATCTCGTTAATGTTTTACTTGGTAAACACTTAAACGCAACATTCTTACTATTGATCTACTTAGCAGACATTTGAACGCAACACTCTCGTTTATGTTTTACTTGGTAAACATTTGAACACAACATTCTTACTTTTATTGTACTTAGTAGACATTTGAATGCAACACTATTATTTTACTTGGTAAACAATTGAACACACCATCCTTACTATTGATGTATTTAATAGACACTAGAACGCAACACTCCCACTATTATTTTACATGGTAAACACTTGAACACAACATTCTTACTATTGTTGTACTTAGTAGACATTTGAACCCAACACTCCTGTTTATGTTTTACTTGGTAAACACTTGAACACAACATTCTTACTATTGATGTACTTAATAAACATTTGAACGCAACAATCTCGTTAATGTTTTACTTGGTAAACACTTGAACGCAACATTCTTACTATTGATCTACTTAGTAGACATTTGAACGCAACACTCTCGTTTATGTTTTACTTGGTAAACATTTGAACACAACAGTCTTCCTTTTAATGTACTTAGTAGACATTTGAATGCAACACTATTATTTTACTTGGTAAACACTTGAACACACCATCCTTACTATTGATGTATTTAATAGACATTCGAACGCAACACTCCCACTATTATTTTACATGGTAAACACTTGTACACAACATTCTTACTATTGATGTACTTAGTAGACATTTGAACGCAACACTCTCGTTTATGTTTTACATGGTAAACACTTGAACACAACATTCTTACTATTGATGTACTTAGTAGACATTTGAACGCAACACTCCTGTTTATGTTTTACTTGGTAAACACTTGAACACAACATTCTTACTATTGATGTACTTAATAGACATTTGAACCCAACACTCTCGTTTATGTTTTACTTGGTAAACACTTGAACACAACATTCTTACTATTGATGTACTTAGTAGACATTTGAACGCAACACTCTCACTATGATTTTACATGGTAAACACTTGAACACAACATTCTTACTATTGATGTACTTAGTAGACATTTGAACGCAACACTCTCGTTTATGTTTTACATGGTAAACACTTGAACACAACATTCTTACTATTGATGTACTTAGTAGACATTTGAACGCAACACTCTCGTTTATGTTTTACTTGGTAAACACTTGAACGCAACATTTTTACTATTGATGTACTTAATAGACATTTGAACGCAACAATCTTATTAATGTTTTAATGTTCAAACAACAAAACCAACACATGCATAAACTCACAACAAATTACACACCTGCAAATCAGTCAGCTGTTGCCGTATCCGTAATACGCCGATAGGGAGAAGTTTGTATTTACACGATGAGTCGGTTGTGTTTTGACCTCCGCCGAACCCCTGAGCCCGACTCACCGAACCCCTAAGGTTCGATCAAACCCAGGTTAAGAACCACTGTTTTATTTATTTACTTATTTATGTGTTCTTATTTTTAAAGTGCATTCCACTGTTATGGAGCCTTGTGTCTCACACATAGCAAACCTGCCAATTGACCAATGATAGAAGAGAACAATGTCACATGGTTGATTCTTAAATGTTTGTGAAATTAAATCAATTCACAAACAACCCAACTGATGTATTATATAACTACATCTAATCCATTTTAATTATTAATTGTAATGATGATACTATTAATAATATTTAATAATGTTTTTATTATTATATTATTATTATTATCATTATTATAATGATTGTCATTATTATTAGGGACCGCAATGTCCCTTTGGGACCGAGGGCCCTATTGTTATTGTAACATTTTATTATTATTCCGCCGCCTCTTTGAGCTGTAATTTGAACCCCTTAACATGCTTCAAATCTCACCATATTTGACACACATCAGAACTGGCAAAAATTGCCATCTATTAAAAAAAACAAAAAAACTCAAAATTGCGCTCTAGCGCCCCCTCGGAAGAAAACACAGACAAAACTGCATATAACTTCCAGTAGGAATGTTGCAGCGACATGAAACAAAAACCTCTATGTAGGTCTTACTTAAACCTACATTTCATACAATAACACCCTTCAGCAAAAATCAACAAGGAAGTTGGCAATTCTCCCTTCAAAACAAAAGTTTTGTAAAAACAGTCACTTTTGCCTCTTTGAGCTACAATTTGACCCTTTTAACATGCTTCAAAACTCACCAAACTGGACACACACATCAGGACCGGCAAAATGTGCGATCTAGTAAAAAAACCCATCCCCAAAACTCAAAATTGCGCTCTAGCGCCCCCTAGGAAGAAAACACAGACACAACTGCTCCTAGGAAGAAAACTCCGACAAAACTGCCTCTTACTTCCAGTAGGAATGTCGTAGAGACAACAAAAACCTCTATGTAGGTCTCACTTAGACCTACATTTCATGTATTGACAACGGCCAGTAAAAATCAACAGGAAGTTTGCAATTCCCCCTTCAAAACAAAAGTTTTGTAAAAACCGGTCACCTTTTTTCAAACGTTATCTCCTCTGAGCGCGTTTGTCGTGTCGGCTTCAAACTAGCACAGGAGAGAGATTGAACCCTTGATTATTCCTAATCATTGCAGCGACCTCTGGCTGTTAAAGTTTAGGAGTTTTGTGATTTCAAACAGGGCTAGTGACAGTGTGTGTGTGTGTGTGTGTGTGTGTCGGCAGGGCGGCTGATACAAGGACAATGCAGCTAGTTGTCGTTGTTTTGACTTTGTTATTAAATAGAAAGTTAATCCATCACCCCCTTATGTTTAAAAAAAAAAAATGATTTAGAGTACTGTATAGCGCTTTATATTGTACTCAATAAGTACAAACTTTTACTAATACATGAACTTTTGTCGAGGCTGGAACCCATTATTCATGTTTACATTGTTTCTTATGAAGAAATTTGCTTCAAAAATAATAACTTTTCTATTTACGAACCCTGTTCAAGAATCAATTAGGTTGGAAAACTTAGTTAGTTAGTTAGTTAGTTAGTTAGTTAGTTAGTTAGTTAGTTAGTTAGTACCACTGTGACATATTTCACTGTGGCCCATTTAAAAACTTGGATGAATTTTCGCAATATTTAAAAAAATATTTTTTTACAATAATAAGGATACTCATATCAACTTAATGTAAGAATTACTTTTAAAATATGTTTTGATGAGGAGCAATTCACACGAAACTAAAAAAGCGTGACAACTAACCCCATTTCAATAAAGTACTATAAAGTACAATAAAGTACTATCGTCTCCCCTACCAATTTCTCTTAAACCAGGAGTTTTTTTTTTTTTATTGATTGAAACTTTTATTAGTAGATTGCACAGTACAGTACATATTCCGTACAATTGACCACTAAAATGGTAACACCCGAAAAAGTTTTTCAACTTGTTTAAGTCGGGGTCCACGTAAATCAATTCATGAGTGTCAAACGTACGGCCCGAGGGCCGGATCAGGCTTGAGAACAGGTTTTGTCCAGCCCGTGGGATTAGTTTGCTAAGTATAAAAATTAACCTGATATTTTGGAATGAAAGAAACTGCTGTTCTAAATGTGTCCACTGGATGGCGAATCAGCAATTCTTTGTATCTTTGTAGATGATGCTACATATGTACAAAACAAACCACATGATGTTTTAGTACATCAGTCGAGGAAAATGATCAAACTACATAAATAACATCCCGTAATTTGATTTTGATTTATATTTTTTTTTATCTTGATGAATTGAAAATTAACACCAATGGGTTGACTGATGAACATTATCACATAATGTATTCAGAAAATATAAATAACGACAAATAAAGATAGAATACTATTAACCGCAACATGTAAGTGTAAAAAAACAACAACAACATTATGTTTTGTACAATTTCAGAATGTGCTTGTTCTATTTTTAAACAAAGAAAAAACTATCTGAAGTTGTCTTTATTTTTAAGTTATTTTAATATTTTATTTTTTGCAAATTAAAATGTACATAACTATTCACAGTCTTTCTTTTGGCAGAAATTACAGCCTCATGTCTTTTTGACTACCATGTAAATACTCTCACTTTAATTTGGTTATGTTCATCTGGAATTATGCTGCAATTGTCCTCTCCTCTTCCTTTTGGTTGCCTTCCTTCCCACTAAAAAGCAATCTTTCAGTATGAAGCAGTGCAGTGAGCACCAATAATAATAATAATAATAATAATAATTAGGGATGTCCGATAATGGCTTTTTGCCGATATCGGATATTCCGATATTATCCAACTCTTTAATTACCGATACCGATATCAACCGATATATACAGTCGTGGAATTAACACATTATTATGCCTAATTTGGACAACCAGTTATGGTGAAGATAAGGTTGTTGTTTTTAAAAATAATAAAATAAAATAAGATAAATAAATTAAAAACATTTTCTTGAATAAAAAAGAAAGTAAAACAATATAAAAACAGTTACATTGAAACTAGTTATTAATGAAAATGAGTAAAATTAACTGTTAAAGGTTAGTACTATTAGTGGACGAGCAGCACGCACAATCATGTGTGCTTACGGACTGTATCCCTTGCAGACTGTATTGATATATATTGATATATAATGTAGGAACCAGAATATTAATAACAGAAAGAAACAACCCTTTAGTGTGAATGAGTGTGAATGAGTGTGAATGAGTGTAAATGGGGGAGGAAGGTTTTTTGGGTTGGTGCACTAATTGTAAGTGTATCTTATATTTTTTATGTTGATTTAATTAAAAAAAAAAAAAAAAAAAAAAAAAAAAAAAAATGATAATAAAAAAAACAATACCGGTAATTTCCGATATTACATTTTAACGCATTTATCGGCCAATAATATCGGCAGGCCGATATTATCGGACATCTCTAATAATAATATCAATCAAAACTGAGCATTGATATTTTTCTGAAAGTCTCATGCATGCGGGACATTTTGAGAGCCAACACTGCCATCTAGTGGTAGATTTGAATACACATGTGCAGTTTTGACATGGTAAAGAAGACACTCAAAACACAAGAATGTATCAACAATATTTTATTCTCTACAAGTGTTATTTTTTTATTTTTTTTACCTATATGACATTTCAAACCAACAGTAAGAACAATTATATCTCTTTACATATTTACAAATTGGTTTGGTCATTATTTACTGTACATAACTTGATTGATGCTAATTCGTGGCCGGACATCAGTCATTTGATCACTGTTTGAGCACATAACATCCACATTTTAACTGTCCTCTGGAGAATAACAGTACATATCCTAGATTGAGTGGAATATCAATGGACAGTCAGGCAAATAAGGGACAGGAGGGCACAAATATGACTTTCTGACCCACTCATTAATGGATAGTATGCACAAAAGTAATGAGACACAAGGCCATTATGACTGTAAAAATGGAAGAAACAATATGGACCATCCAGTCTTTATTTGAGCTGGAAGCACAGCATAATGGAAAAAGTCAGTTACTATAAATAACTAATATTCAGGATGTTTGATCTTCTAATTGATTATGAAGATGTGCCTCAATACTTCTGTCCACGGGGTGTCAACATTATAACGGCTCGTTGACATTTTCCCAGATCAAATGATACACAAGTACAGTTAAGTTTCTCCACCTCGTTTGTCTGCAGAATGGCACAATACGACTTGAGTGTACAATAAACACGAGAAGGTGACAGAAGGACTTTGCATTTTTTTTTCTCAGCACTTCTTCAACACACAGATTGAACACACACATAACTGCTGCATAAGCAAGAGGATGATCAGTATATTGGTGTTAATGCATACAAAAAAAAAAAGTCTGACCTTCTAGACTGGTCCTGTGCTAAAAGATCAAACTGTGTTTATTTGTTGAGCGTACATCATGTAAAAGCAGACCTGCAACAACAAACAAACAAAAAGACATCTACAAATAAAATCCCTTCAATGATTTTAAAATATTATCTTTATATGCCTCTAATGCAAAAAATAAGTGAATTAAATGTGTTCTCCCTGTGGTCTAAAAGTGTGAATGGTTTTTGGTTTGTCTATATGTGCCCTGCCTCTTGTCCAAAGTCAGCTGGGATAGGCTCCGGCTCACCAGCGAACAGGATAGGTGTTAGAACATAGACGAGTTAGAATCGTTTTAATTCTAGTCTACAGCCGAAGTCACAATATGTACAGTAGAAAACCACGGATGTTTTCCTGCGCAGGATGGGGTGGGGGAAACCACTTTTTAAATCTACAGTAGGAAGGGGATTAATATGACCCTGTTTACTTGACACATGAAACGTGACAAATCGGGGGTTGCCCGATCCAATTTAGCCGCCAGATGGCATTAGAGATATCTTAAAATGCGTAATTCCAACTTTGATGTAGAGTGACGCTTTCCATCATTTTCAGTAGACTGCATTGCAAAATTATTAACACCCCCTCACACCCAGTAATGGGGCCATATGAATCCCTTCCCTACTGTACACTTGTTCTTTCATAAAGCATTTGTCAAATAAGACTTTTTTTTTTTTCCTCGTACCAGCAGCACAGATGTGATATAAATCAGAAAAGGATGAGCGTCGTCCAAATATAAAATAAACACAACTTTGCCATGTCTTTTCATTTCAAAAGCGGTATTTAGTCATCATTGTCCAATGAAAAGCATGTAAAGTGGTACCTCGTTTTTTGTAATGAACATGTTCACTTTCTTGGACCATCTCGGGTATCATACTCAAATTCTGGGGCCCCATACACAAGACTCCTGAGGGCCCCCCCCATCCCACTCTAAGCCCAATGTCATGCACCAAAAAAAAAACTCATCATTGCATGGATTTGATTGAAACAAGATTTTTGAAACACAATTTGATTTAGGTTTTAGATTTTTTTTAAAGATGCGATTAACATATCTACAACATTTACCCCCAAAAAATAAAAAATAAATAAATTGGTTTTATTTTGGAGAAAAAAAGTCCGTTTTCTTACAAAAAAAAACACACAAATTCAATATAAAGTGGCCGGAGTAGGAATTTCAATGATCATATAACCTATCATTATTCACTCAAATGATTATAAATATTTAAAAATGTACTTCAGAGTGTAACGTAGAGATTAGCGAATTCACGTAATATTGTTGTCAGTGAACTGATTGTTATTATTAGAGAACCTCCCCCCGTCTTTCAAACCTAGTGATGCCCCTGTTTCTAACCTAAATCAAGGGTCCTTAAACGCACCACAGTTATTTGCAATGATATGCAAAAAAGTGATATTTATATTTTTATCTTTCTTCTATCACCCCATCCTTCCGGGTGGAACAAACGTTTTCGTATTTTTCATAGGGAGTATAGGTAGTCTTAGACCTTCTTAATCTGATTCGAGCAACTCAATCATTGAACTTTGATGGCTATATTAACCTCTAAAGGCCTTAGTGGCCACATGCGTGGACAGCACCTTTTAGCGCTTATTTCCAAAATTGTGTACACTCCTGAATTGGGGTCTTATGCCGACATATGGACACTTATACTGCTATCTGGTGGTGTCAGAAGAGTATAACATACAATGGAATTTGGGGGAAAAAAGTGTAAAAATAAAAATGAGCATGTCACTACACATGAAGTACACGTTTGTGTACTTATGGACTAAGTACATCATATAAAAATATGATTTTTAGTTTTTATTCTAATTGGGGTTCAATAAGCCCAAATAGCAAAGAGAAATAAAAAAATAATGTAAACAAACAGCTTGGGCCTTAAGAGGTTTATTATATTAACATTTGTGTCTTTTTTTAAAGAAAAAAATAATAAACTGCTGTAGTCATTTGCCCGCCCATCATTCCACAGAATCGAGTGCCGAAACAGATTCCAATGCGTTGGTGACTCAGTCTCTGTGCATTGAACCCACCCCGAAGTACAACTGCCAAAAAAAAGTCAGCATGGGGCCAAAAAAAGTTGCAAGTGCCAGCACTTTGATAGAGAATGTGAGAAACACCGTTGGATTTGAGACAGAAAGGCCTGTGCGTCTTCGTCCTTAAATGAAAGGAAAACATTTTGCCATTTTATTCATCATTTATCTGTTTTTTTAATTGTTTTCTGCATGTAAAACTATAATTATTCTCTCAAAAATGTGTTGGATGTCTAAAAGGTATTGTTTATTTTTAGTCTATTATTATTATATGTACTGTATATTTCCTTCTCAGTTTATACATATTACTACCATTATTAGTTATTAATGTTATTATTATCATCATACTATTTATATTTTAATAGTATGTGGGCAGATGGGACTGGGGGGAGATCATTGTTACACAAAAAAATAAAGCTTTGCTGTGTTTGTTTTCTGTCTGCGGTGCAATAAATCAAATTGTCTATGCTCAACAATACATCATATTTTTTTGTTAAACCTTTTGTAACAACAAAAGCTGAGGTACCACTCTAACTCCATTTTTTTTTTTTTTACCCCCAAAAAAATGAAGAAACATGACAAGAATAATAAGATTCCTACAAGATGGCAGGCTGTCTAAGTTGCTCTAAAAAGTGCATAGACACAATAAAATCTCTGTTTATAATTAGGTATATTATATTGCATCATTCTCTTCTCTTCTAAGGCCATTTCAACCCTCGTATCAGACATTCACTTTTATCGATGCATCATCATCGGGATCACTATTATTTGTGACATTTCTTACATTAGACATGACACCGGTGACAGAAATAATGAATTTCTTATCGCATAACACAGGACACATGCATTTATGAAGGTAGTGAATTGTTCCATCTTCTAAAAAAATAATAATAAAATCATCCAAAAAGAAAGTAAAATCCAATAAAAGCATGATTTAAATCTTCAACCTTCAAATAAACCCGGGTGATGATTTCCATCAAGAAATTGGCATTTTATGAACTCTGCACTGTAGTTTGTTGTGAGATAGAAAAGGAGGAGTAGAGAAAGACACAGTTGTCGTGGTAAAATAAAGGGCTGCAGGCTGGTTCAGCCCATACTCAATTTGATTTTCTTCACTGGATTTCAACAAAAACTCATTAAGTCCTGTTTTCCAGGCGGACCTCAGACCAGCGAGCCTGCTCTGCTCTGGGCGGGCACCATGACGGGCACCGCCCCCATCCGCTCCAGCGTGGCCTGACTCACGGCGTAGGAGTGCGTATGCTGCCCGTGCGTGGGCGTCACCACGGGCTTGAGGCTCACGGAGCCGTTGCTGCGCACCATGGTGGGCGGGGAGGGGGCGGAGTTTGTGGTGACCACCAGGGTCTTGGGCGGCGGGAGCGTGTGGCTGCCGTTGGCAAAGGAGGAAGTCGTCGTGGCGGGCTGGGCGTGGCGAGACAGCGGGGCCGAGCCCGGCGCCGGCGGCACCGCCGAGCCGTGGCCGTGCCCCGGGTTCTGGGACTGTCTGTGTCCGTGTGCGCCGTGGACCGCGTTGGAGAAGGTCTGCCGCGTGTCCCCGTTGTAGCGCGTGTACGAGTTGGTGTCGTAGTTGGGTTTGGGGTTGTGCCAGTAGCGACTGTTGTAGGTGTTGGTGGACGTCAGGGTGTCGTTCTCTGAAGACGAGGCGTCGGCGTGGAAAGCCTTCACTGACGACGACCTCTTCGGTGGGAGGTCGTCTTCCCTGTGGACACGGAGAGGTCAGTGACCGGGCATGTCCACTTTTAAAATATACTGTACATATGTATATATGTATGTATATATATATATACTGTATATACAAACCCCGTTTCCATATGAGTTGGGAAATTGTGTTAGATGTAAATATAAACGGAATACAATGATTTGCAAATCATTTTCAACCCATATTCAGTTGAATACGCTACAAAGACAACATATTTGATGTTCAAACTGATAAACATTTTTTTTTTTTGCAAATAATCATTAACTTTAGAATTTGATGCCAGCAACACGTGACAAAGAAGTTGGGAAAGGTGGCAATAAATACTGATAAAGTTGAGGAATGCTCATCAAACACTTATATGGAACATCCCACAGGTGAACAGGCAAATTGGGAACAGGTGGGTGCCATGATTGGGTATAAAAGTAGATTCCATGAAATGCTCAGTCATTCACAAACAAGGATGGGGCGAGGGTCACAGCTTTGTCAACAAATGCGTGAGCAAATTGTTGAACAGTTTAAGAAAAACCTTTCTTAACCAGCTATTGCAAGGAATTTAGGGATATCACCATCTACGGTCCGTAATATCATCAAAGGGTTCAGAGAATCTGGAGAAATCACTGCACGTAAGCAGCTAAGCCCGTGACCTTCGATCCCTCAGGCTGTACTGCATCAACAAGCGACATCAGTGTGTAAAGGATATGACCACATGGGCTCAGGAACACTTCAGAAACCCACTGTCAGTAACTATAGTTGGTCGCTACATCTGTAAGTGCAAGTTAAAACTCTCCTATGAAAGGCGAAAACCGTTTATCAACAACACCCAGAAACGCCGTCGGCTTCGCTGGGCCTGAGCTCATCTAAGATGGACTGATACAAAGTGGAAAAGTGTTCTGTGGTCTGACGAGTCCCCATTTCAAATTTGTTTGGAAAGTGTGGACGTCGTGTCCTCTGGACCAAAGAGGAAAAGAACCATCCGGATTGTTATAGGCGCAAAGTTGAAAAGCCAGCATCTGTGATGGTATGGGGGTGTATTAGTGCCCAAGACATGGGTAACTTACACATCTGTGAAGGTGCCATTAATGCTGAAAAGTACATACAGGTTTTGGAGCAACATATGTTGCCATCCAAGCAACGTTACCATGGACGCCCCTGCTTATTTCAGCAAGACAATGCCAAGCCACGTGTTACATCAACATGGCTTCATAGTAAAAGAGTGCGGGTACTAGACTGGCCTGCATGTAGTCCAGACCTGTCTCCCATTGAAAATGTGTGGCGCATTATGAAGCCTAAAATACCACAACGGAGACCCCCGGACTGTTGAACAACTTAAGCTAAACATCAAGCAAGAATGGGAAAGAATTCCACCTGAGAAGCTTAAAAAATGTGTCTCCTCAGTTCCCAAACGTTTACTGAGTGTTGTTAAAAGGAAAGGCCATGTAACACAGTGGTGAACATGCCTTTTCCCACCTACTTTGGCACGTATTGCAGCCATGAAATTCTAAGTTAATTATTATTTGCAAAAAAATAAATAAAGTTTATGAGTTTGAACATCAAATATGTTGTCTTTGTAGTGCATTCAATTGAATATGGGTTGAAAAGGATTTGCAAATCATTGTATTCTGTTTATATTTACATCTAACACAATTTCCCAACTCATATGGAAACGGGGTTTGTATATATATATATATATATATATATATATATATATATATATATATATATATATATATATATATATATATATATATATACCGTATTTCCTTGAATTAGCGCCCGGGCGGTAATTAATTTAAACTCCGGCGCTTACCAAAGGCATGCGGTAAATTTAGGCATGCGCTTATAAATTTGAGTGTGATGTAAGGATACCATCATGACATCGCTTAATGCCACAATAAAATTTAAAGCACAATGAATCATCCCGGGAGTTATTTTTGTTTGGGTCTGAAAAGGCAATTAAAATAACATTATTAGCGCCTGTTAGCAGGTTTTCTTAGCTCATGATTTGTTTCTGAAATGTTACTCGTAAACCTGCATCAAAATGACTCATATTTGACACACGCAGCTATATTAATAAAACATTTTTTTCAAAATAAAGCGCTTTGAAAGACGCAATTTCAACAACAAAAAGTCATCTCTCCACCACTACAAAGTAACACAATATTAATAATAAGAATTGCAATTATATAAAACGTAGTAGGCACGTGACTTACCTGGCGGTAATTCTAGTCATACGCTAATTATTACGCGAAACGAGTTTGACCCGGCGGTAAATCGAGGCATGCGCATACTATATACCCGGCGGCAATTCAAGGAAATACGGTATGTATATATATATATATATATATATAGATATGTATAATAATTCTAATAATAATGGATTACATGCACCTGGGGATAGGTTGATTGGCAACACTTAAGTTGGCCCTAGTGTGTCAATGTGAGTGTGAATGTTGTCTGTGTTGGCCTTGCGATGAGGTGGCAACTTGTCCAGAGTGTACCCCGCCTTCCGCCCGAATGCAGCTGAGATAGGCTCGCGACCCCGAAAGGGACAAGCGGTAGAAAATGTATGGACGTACATCACTTACACATACAAAGTCTCCAAGGTAGAGGTGTATTAGAAAGTATCCAGTAACAAACGTGTCCGCATCATTCAACTTACTGCGTCCTGAGCTTATCTTAATGAATTAATGTGGCAACTAGATGTCGCAAAATAAACAAATACCACTTAAATTTTTACCTAATTCAATACAGCATAAGTCCATTCCAGATGGTTAATAATCAATAGGCTAGTGTTTGTATACCTACCGTTGTTATTATCTGACATATTTAACTGCAAAAGGAAGGGTATTCATATGGCCCTATTCGTCACGGTTTACCTAACACATGAAACGTGACAAGAGAGAGCGTTGAATATCTGAAAATGTGATTTGTGATAGTTACAACTTTGACCTCAGCGTTAGTTGCTACGTAGAGTAGCGTTTTCCATCATTTTCAGCAGACTGCATTGCAAAATGATTGACCCCCCAGCCCCCCTCTCACTCGAGATCCACCCAAGAATGGGGGCCATATGAATCCCTTTCCTGCTGTAGATTCTGAAAAAATGAATGAGCTACCTGATTTCATTGGGGATTTCCTCCTCATCATACTTGTTCTTATTCTTCCAGTAGTAAAGGGTGACCACCACTAACATGGAGCAGATGATGATGGCCAGCACTCCGGTAGCAATTGTTCCTGCTATCAGACCAACACTCTGAGGCTGGGCTGGAAAACACACAAAAACAGCAACAATTGAAAAAAATAAATAAAAAATAGTCTGTCACAGAGCTTCAACATACACTATATTGCCAAAAGTATTTGGCCACCTGCCTTGACACACATATGAACTTGAAGTGCCATCCCATTCCTAACCCAATAGGGTTCAATATTACAGCTTCAACTCTCCTGGGAAGGCTGTCCACAAGGTTGCGGAGTGTGTTTATAGGAATTTCCGACCATTCTTCCAAAAGCGCATTGGTGAGGTCACACACTGATGTTGGTCGAGAAGGCCTGGCTCTCAGTCTCCGTTCTAATTCATCCCAAAGGTGTTCTATCGGGTTCAGGTCAGGACTCTGTGCAGGCCAGTCAAGTTCATCCACACCAGACTCTGTCATCCATGTCTTTATGGACCTTGCTTTGTGCACTGGTGCACAGTCATGGGGGCCGCTCCAAACTGTTCCCACAAGGTTGGGAGCATGGAATTGTCCAAAATGTTTTGGTATCGTGGAGCATTCTAAGTTCCTTCCACTGGAACTAAGGGGCCAAGCCTAACTCCTGAAAAACAACCCCACACCATAATTCCTCCTCCACCGAATTTCACACTCGGCCCAATGCAGTCCGAAATGTACCGTTCTCCTGGCAACCTCCAAACCCAGACTCGTCCATCAGATTGCCAGATGGAAAAGTGTGATTCATCACTCTAGAGAACGCGTCTTCACTGCTCTAGAGTCCAGTGGCGACGTGCTTTACACCACTGCATCCCGACGCTTTGCATTGGACTTGGTGATGTATGGCTTAGATACAGCTGCTCGGCCATGAAGCTCTCTGCGTACTGTACGTGGGCTAATTGGAAGGTCACATGAAGTGTGGAGCTCTGTAGCAACTGACTGTGCAGAAAGTCTTTGCACTATGCGCTTCAGCGTCCGCTGACCCCTCTCTGTCAGTTTACGTGGCCTACCACTTTGTGGCTGAGTTGCTGTTGTTCCCAAACTCTTCCATTTTCCTATAATAAAGCCCACAGTTGACTTTGGAATATTGAGGAGCGAGGAAATTTACCGACTGGGAGCTCCTGAGAGCGGCCCATTCTTTCACAAATGTTTGTAGAAACAGTCTGCATGCCTAAGTGCTTGATTGTATACACCTGTGGCCGGGCCAAGTGATCATTTGGATGGGTGGCCAAATACTTTCGGCAATATAGTGTATCTTGCGTTTTCAGAACAAGATTAAAAAAAAAAGGTGTTACATTCTTTACTGTCAAGCCTATCTGACACACATCAGTCCTCACTTTGGTCTGTCAAATATGCAAAGTTTAACCATCCCTGTTTGATTTTTTTCATGGCTTCGCATAGTCGTCGAGCTTTCAAACTTGTCCCGCCAATCTTTCCGTTTTTGAGTGAAACGTCTATAAATAAATCCAAAAATGTCACACACGTGATGTACTTACGTGCGACAACCTGCAGATTGATCAAGCATGTGCTCTTGCCTATAACATTGCTGGAGGTGCACTGGTAGAGTCCTGAGGTGCTAGTGCTGATGTTTCTCAGCGTTACAGTGCCCTGCATCTGGTCTGTGGAACACACACACACACACACATACACGTACACACACACACACACACACACACACACACACACACACACAGGCTGCATTGTAATTAAAGCATTGATACTCTCAACTAAATAGCCTAGAGAGACATGGTTGCACACACAGAGAGACACAGTATATGTTACATTACAAAGAGTTCAATTGTATTTTAGTCCCAATTTTATTATCATTATCAACAATAACCAGCAGAGGGTGCTAGTTAGCTTTGATAGAAAATGTGTTTCACGAGCCACTGGATGGGTGCAAGGTGTTTTTCTAATTATCTGATTTTATTTTTGTATTATTATTTTAATTTTATTACAATTGTTTTTCTATGTTTTGTTTTTTTTAATTATGAAAATTCATTCAGACTGTAACATTTACCAGTGGACGTTTACAATATTTCTTACATATTGCCATTCAAAATGTACATTATTCTCAAAAGATGGGGTTGCAAAAAAAAAAAAAAAAGACCATGAAATACTATAAAGCATGTACAGGGTAAAGGAAAAAAAGAACACATTAACTACTTTTAAAAAAAAGGTTACAAATTATTTTTTTGTTGATTATAAATAGAAAAGAATAAGCTAGAGAAATGGGGACATTCAATAAAAGTTATGAGATTGAGACTGAATACTTATGTTTTTAATATATATAATACAATAATATATTTAATCATAATATATACATATACAAAGTAAAATAAATTCGTATAATATATAAAACTTAATTTCCACAATTCCTTCATTTCTATCACATTCTAATATGTGATATAAGCTCATTACATACAAAGTGAAATATGTCAAGCTTTTATTTGTTATAATTTTTGGACAATAGTTTTAAAAGTTTTAGAAAACACCGTTTTGAGAAATTTTCAATTTGATGTTTTCATATGCTGTAAGCCAGAATCATCAAAACTTTATCAAGAGAAGTATTGCAATATCTTGAGCCTATGTCATATATTGGTTTCACCTTGTAAATTAAATTGCTGGTATAAACGAACCTTTGCACAATATTCTAATCTTTCACCTGTAAATTGATGTCTATATATACAGTACATATATAGATATGTATGTATGTATTTGTCTGTATATATATATGTACTGTATATATGTATATGTATATATATATAAATATATATATATATATATATTACTACTATATATATATATATATATATATATACAGTATATATATATATATATATATATATGTTTTATATATATATATATATGTTTTATATATATACTGTATATATATATATATATATATATATATATATTGTATATATATATATAGTAGTAATATATATATATATATATACCGGTATATATATTACTACTATACATGTGTGTGTGTATATATATATATATATATATTTATATATATATATATATATATAGTAGTAATTAAACAACATGGTTATTTATGTGGTGGTTTTTTTTTTTGTCTCAGTCAAAATTAAGCATTATTGTCTTGATTGTTTTATTAGTAGAATGTGCATATGTTTTGGCCATCGAGTTTTAAAATGCATGATTTACAAGCAGATTTAACAAAAGTAAAGAATGATATTGCAAATGTTGTGTACACTACTGGTTTTTTGAAAGCCTTTTATATGGTGTGGTTGTTTGATTCACGTTAAGAAAAATAACTTAAATGAGAATTGCAATTTTTTCTATTATTCACAACCCGTATGTGTGACAAGAACACAAAGTATGTATTTCCCTTTTCTGTCAGTTCTAAAAAGTAAAAAACTGCACCATCGGCTGCGTCCTGCCATTAAATTAAGAAGGCGGAGCATGAGCTGTTTCTGCCGTATTGCCTTTGAGTAAGTAAAAGTTAATGCTCGGTTATAAATCGAACATCTCACCTGTGCAGTAGGAGGTTCTGGCACTAAGCTGAGAAGTTGGTCAACTTTAAAAAATCCACAAACTACTAACTTGATACTAAATGGCTATATACTATATTCTGAATTTAGCAGCTCAAGGAGAGCAACAGTGCTGAAAGATACAACCATCCTAGCGAGAGCAGACATTGTAGTAAATCCCTGTTTCATGTTCTTATCTGAGTTATTTATAAATATTGTGACATGATAACACTCCAAGGCTCCCACAAAGTCTGCCTTTATTGATAGCAAACACAGAAAAGTATGTCTATTTTGTTGTTGATGGAAGTAGTGTTCATTGCTATGCACTTGGGGAAATCAATACACCGAGGAAATAAGTTGCGGTAATGCTTAAAAAGACCAAAATACTGTAACTATTACATGTTATCATGAAAGTGCCTGTTACTATATTTTTTACATACTTACAGTGTGTATTAGGGTTGTACCGTATAGTGGTATTAGTATAGTACCGCGATACTAATGAATCATAGTTGGCACTATACCGCCTCTGAAAAGTACCGGTTCGTTTGATACCAAGTACAGTAGCGTATCTAGTCAATACTACTATGATTACGTGGATATGTTTTGGCATCACAACATCTTCTTTCGTTTTTTTTTAAAATTTATATTATGTTTATAAACTTAGGAAATATGTCCCTGGACACATGAGGACTTTGATTATGACCAATGTATGATCCTGTAACGACTTGGTATCGAATTGATACTTAAATGTGTGGTATCATCCAAAACTAATGTAAAGTATCAAACAACAGAAGAATAAGTGATTATTGCATTTTAACAGAAGTGTAGATAGAACATGTTAAAAGAGAAAGTAAGCAGATATTAACAGTAAATGAACAAGTAGATTAATAATTAATTTCCTACCACTTCCATCCATCCATTCATCCATTTTCTACCACTTGTCCTTTAATAATGTTCACAAAATAATAGAATGGAAAATTACACAATATGTTACTGCATATGTCAGCAGACTAAATTAGGAGCCTTTGTTTGTTTACTTACTACTAAAAGACAAGTTGTCTAGTATGTTCACTATTTTATTGAAGGACTTAACTGCAATAAGAAACATATGTTTAATGTACCGTACGATTTTTTGTTAAAATAAAGCCAATAATGCCATTTTTTTGTGGTCCCCTTTATTTAGAAAAGTACCGAAAAGTATTGAAATAATTTTGGTACCGGTACCAAAATATTGGAATCGGGACAACACTAGTGTGTATATGAAATGTTTTTGGATGGTTTTGCATTGTCAGCCGCCTCCTTAATAGCAGTTCTTCACTATTTAGAATGCTCCGAAAAAAGAGAAAAACGTGTCTTCTTGTACCACATAAGGATTTCGGAGCACTTTGATGCCATTTTTTTTTTTTACTCAAATCAACAAAGTTAGTTATTGTTTTACACATACACACTTCGCTTCTAAGTATAGCATCCCTTAATTCAGTGTTTTTCAACCTTTTTTGAGCCCAGGCACATTTTTTTGCGTTGAAAAAATCCGGAGGCACACCACCAGCAGAAATCAGTAAAAAACGAAACTGAGTTGACAGTAAAAAGTCGTTGTCGCAATTGTTGGTTATGACTTTAAACCATAACCAACCATGCATCAATATAGCTCTTGTCTCAAAGTAGGTGTACTGTCACGACTTATTTTGAGTTTCTTGCTGTTTTCCTGTGTGTAGTGTTTTAGTTCTTGTCTTGCGCTCTTATTTTGGTGGTATTTTCCTGGAGCAGTTTCATGTCTTCCTTTGAGCGGTATTTCCCGCATCTACTTTGTTTTAGCAATGATATTTCAGTTGTTTTTATCCTTCTTTGTGGGGACATTATTGATTGTCACGTCATGTTCCGATGTACTTTGTGGACGCCGTCTTTGCTCCACAGTAAGTCTTTGCTGTCGTCCAGCAATCTGTTTTTGTTTACTTTGTCGCCAGTTCAGTCTTAGTTTCGTTCTGCATAGCCATCTCTAAGCTTCAATGCCTTTTCTTAGGGGCACTCACCTTTTGTTTATTTTTGGTTTAAGCATTAGACACCTTTTTACCTGCACACTGCCTCCCGCTGTTTCCGACATCAACAAAGCAATTAGCTACCGGCTGCCACCTACCGATATGGAAGAGTATTACACTGTTACTCTGGACTCTAGACTCTAGACAGCAACAACACATAATTTGCAGACTATAATTACTGGTTTGCAAAAAATATTTTTAACCCAAATAGGTGAAATTAGGTCATCTCCCACGGCACACCAGACTGTATCTGCCGCGGCACAGTGGTTGAAAAACACTGCCTTAATTGACCAATGGCGTACACACAATGAAGCAGGTGATGGAGAATGTGCAGTGCGAAGGGCACTGCAGGAAAAGAAAGGAGAGGCCACTAAACCGGTGCTCTCTGTTGCTGAAAACCAACATCCAGTTCAAGACGGGCTTCTTGGACGAAGCGTTTAAAATGGCCGTCAGCATGAGAGAGACGGGGGGGATGTGGTAACGTCACAAAACACACGCTTTTTGCACGACTCCATTAGTCTTTGATCCGCAGCAGTATCACAGGAGGGGGAACTGCAGGTGGCGCAGGCCTCACACACGGTGACGGTGGTGATGATGGGAGGGAGGGGGCCTTATTCTAGGTGTGTGTTACATTTACCAGCAAAGGTGGGGCAAAAGGGAACCCCGATGGCCAGCTTGTTTCTAATACCTTGCATGGCGTTGTGCGGCAGCTTGGGCAGCGCGTCCAGCTTCTCCCACGAGTAGGACGGCGTGGGAATACCTTCGTCCGAGTTGCAAAACAACATGATGTCGCTGCCCACATCCAGCGTTCCCTGAATCCGGCAGGCCGGCACCGAAGGGGGCACTGGCGGAACAAAGGAGTGGGTGGTGACAGGTTAATCGCTTTACAAGAGGAATCACATCCAATTTTTCGCTTGATTAGACTGTAAATTATATGCTTTAAAAAAATGATTCATATGCCTCACTTTGAGACTTGTGATTGTGAGGCTTTCTGGGTGCACTGGGCTTTTATAATGTACACAGAGTGCATTCTCTTTGCTGTAATTTGATCCAAAATAAAGTAAACTACAAAGAGCCATGGAAGGATTTAGGGTTAAAAAAAACCATGATAATCTTAAAGGGGAACTGCACTTTTTTGGGGGAATTTTGCCTCTCGTACACAATCATGAAAGACATGACGACGTATTTTTTTTAAAATGCATTCTAAATAGTAAATACATGCGATCAAAAGTCCGCTTACAATGCTTTTTGGGGGGAATTTTGCCTCTCGTACACAATCATGAAAGACATGACGACGTATTTTAAAAAAAATGCATTCTAAAGAGTAAATACATGCGATCAAAAGTCCGCTTACAATGCTTAATTCTGCCTATGAAAGCCCCTAAAAAAAACATCCAAACGCCTCCATTAGGGTTTTATATACCGTATTTTCCGGACTATAAGGCGCACTTCAAATCTTTTTTTTCCCTCAAAACTCGACAGTGTGCCTTGTAACCCGGTGCGTCTAATGTACGGAATAATTCTGGTTTTGCTCGCCGACCTCGAAGCAATTTTATTTGGTACATGGTGAAATGATAAGTGTGACCAGTAGATGGCAGTCAAACATAAGACTGCACTGTGATGGCAATATGACTCAAGTAAACAACACCGACGTTTTTTATGTTCCATTGAAATTATAGAATATTACACACAACGCTCAAAAATCTATCAAAATGTTTTAGTACGATTTTGGTAAGCACCGCTTGATGGATTGTCGGCGCATTAAACATACGAGTATTATTATAGTGTGTGTTTAAGGTAAGACATGCCAAAGCAACTTTTCTTACCTTTCATACCTGCTGATCTGTATTTAGGATTCGCATAAATCCCCAAAAAAGGCGCATGTCCGCCTTTGTAGTCCGTGTCGATGACATAGTCGATAAGCTTCTTCTTTTTCTCTATCTTCTTGTTATGGGACATTCATCCTCTGCTGTTGCCATTTCTAATATAAAGTAGTGTAAAGTTCTTACTTATATCTGTCAGTAAACTCGCCATGAAAGCGCTAAAACGTACCGGTGTAGTGACTTTACATTATTCACCCAAGGAACTTTAGTTATTAGACTTCCGGTCGGACGGTTTTTCACGGGACACATTTCCGGCGTTGTTGTTTCTGGATGAGGAGATGCTGCTCCGTTATTGATTTAAGTCTGAATGTCATTAAAACAGTTAACTCCATCTTTTGACACTTCTTCCGCTCCCGTCCTTGCACGCTACACCGCTACAACAAAGATGACGGGGGGAAGATGCTGTCGAAGGTGAGCCACGTAAATAAGACTGCCCACAAAACGGCGCGTCCGGAAGCGACTGTCAGAAAGCGGCTTGAAGATGATCCGTAAAACATAATCCATGCAACATTTTGACCAAAGAACCACCATTACATGTTATGTAGACCACAAGGAAGTGTTTTCCATTTAGAAAAAAAAAAAGACTCCTTTAATGCGCCTTTTATATGAAAAAAGATATATATATAAAAAAAATAAACCATCCATCGGCAGTGCGCCTTATATTCTGCTGCGCCTTATATATGAAGAAAAGATAGAAAATAGACCATTAACGGTAAATTATGTAAGTATATATGTAATGTAATTTCAAAAATGCATCACTGAGTACTGCTCACTGAACACTTTATGAGAACCAACAAACATAATAAACATCACTTACTGTACAATGTCTGCTGTCATTACAATGCAGACTTCTAGGATGTTCGTATATTCCCATTTAGATGAAGAATGACTCATAATCCTCGCGAAGGGAGGTGGAGTCAAGCGTCTTTTAGTGTCGTTCTCGTGATTTCCGGGTCTAAATTGACTGTCAAAGTGTACCAACTTGTCGTAATACATCCTCGTCCTTCTACTATCGAGGTGAGAGGCGTGATTTATGATCTACAATAAAGTTTGACGGGCAAGGAAACGAGGAAGCAGCTGATCAGTCGATCATGGCAATATTGGCACACAAAATCGTGATCATGGCAGCGCTATAAATAGTTTGTCTGCGTTAGCGCTTATAATAACAATGTTACTGATACAAAATATTTTTTGATGGTTGTTTATTGGGTTTTTTGGGCAAAATAGAGGACCCATTGGCTCCGCTATAAGCAGACTTTTCATTACGTTTATTTACGAATTAGAATGGAAAAAAAACAACATCCATCGTCATGTCTTTCATAATGATTGTGAACGATAGTTAAAATTCCCCAAAAAAGTGCAGCTCCCCTTTAAAGGAAATGTAAGACAAAAAATATGACACAGCGTAGCTACCTAGCACAGTCAACCCGATGACACCAATATTGCGCCCCCCTCTGTCCGGGAGGTTGTTGACCAGACACTGATAGGTCCCCGTGTCTGACAGCTGGGTGTTGTTGATGAAGATGGAGGCACTTGTACTTGGCATGGTGGACACAAACCCCACACGACCGTTGAGGTGGTTGGCGAGGCTGAACACCTGGCCACCCTGGTAGATAATCACCTGGATTGGGACAGGAAGGGGAAGAGGAAGCTATTAAGTTAGAGGTATGTAAAAGTTGGTAGGAATTAAGCAAGTTCAAAGTGGGTATAACAAAAAAAAAATCTAAAAAAATTGTTTTAAAAATAAATATTTTCTTCTTATACTCTGGCAGACCATCTATAATTAATATATATATATATATATATATATATATATATATATATATATATAATTTATTTAATGGTGTTTGTTTATATGTCTATTTACTAGCAACAGAAGTCAACAAGTTACAGACAGATTTTGATTTAACTTTAAGGAAATGTCAGAAATGGGATAGGGAACAAGTAAAAATATGTTGAGGGGGATCCAGATCACCGTCTGAATTAAGGACTTTTTAAAAAAAGGTTTCTTTACTAGTGTATTGGGGGCTTGGCGGAGGTCTGTGCTTTACTACTGCTTTATAAATGCTTTGTTATTGACTGATCAATTAGATACACATCTTAAAAACATGCTCGCTAATGTATGGAACTGCACATCATGGTATCCAACCTCTTTTCTTTCACCTGCACCGTTGACGGCAGACGCAATATGCCGCCACCTGTCATCTTTGTCTTTTGCTCTTTTCTCCGTAAAAGACAGGATTCAATCACGAGTCACTCTTTATGGGGATGTAGAGGCGTGAGGAAAGCGTGAGGTGAGGTGGGGTAACCTACGCACAGTTCTACTCTAATTACAACACATAGGGCCTGATCTACATAACAAGTGCTACATAGCGGGTATAAACTATAAAATGTTGTGTATTATTGGTTGCCGTGTTGCAGGTGATCTACTAAGACTGCGTGTATAATTGATAACAAGTGCAAAAGTGTATTATGCAATGTACTATGCGGTTGTCATGGAGACACTCATTTCCCTTCCACATTCGTGTTATGCTTTTTACTGTGGCGTTTTGCTATGTTTTGAAACATGCAGCAGACATCTATAATATGCACCACTTTTACTCCGGCACTTTAGAGGCTGCCCTGCAATCTGCTCTACAACTAAACCCACTGGTGGATGCTGGCACTAACTGTGAGCGTGGAATGGTCCAGACATCAGAAAATTCATATTGCAAGAATTGTATTTCATATAGGACATATGTTAAACATATATCTACTCTATGAAAACAAGAATGCCATTCAAAAAAAAAAAAAAGAAAACCCGTCAGCATCTGCTGTCTCCAAATCAGCCCTTAAGTCAGTCATCATATATAACTGTATGTATATATATATATATATATATATATATATATATATATATATATATATATATATATATATATATATATATACATATGTGTGTGTGTGTATATATATATACATATATACTGTAGATATATATATATATATATATACATATATACTGTAGATATATATATATATATATATATATATATATATATATATATATATATATGTATATATATATATATATATATATATATATATATATATATATATATATATATATATATATATATATATAAATATATATATATACATACAGTTATATATGATGAATGACTTAAGTATTTTGCCATCTGCCTTGACTCACAAATGAACTTGAAATGCCATCTCATTCCTAACCCATAGGGTTCAATTTAAAGTCGGTCCACCTTTTGCAGCTATTACAGCTTCAACTCTTCTGGGAAGGCTGTCCACAAGGTTACGGAGTGTGTTTATAGGAATTTTCGACCATTCTTCCAAAAGTGCATTGGTGAGGTCACACACTGATGTTGGTCGAGAAGGCCTGGCTCTCAGTCTCTGTTCTAATTCATCCCAAATGTGTTCTATCGGGTTCAGGTCAGGACTCTGTGCAGGCCAGTCAAGTTCATCCACACCAGACACTGTCATCCATGTCTTTATGGACCTTACTTTGCGGTATAGCTCAGTTGGTAGAGTGGCCGTGCCAGCAACTTGAGGGTTCCAGGTTCGATCCCCGCTTCCGCCATCCTAGTCACTGCCGTTGTGTTCTTGGGCAAGACACTTTACCCACCTGCTCCCAGTGCCACCCACACTGGTTTAAATGTGACTTAGATATTGGGTTTCACTATGTAAAGCGTTTTGAGTCACTAGAGAAAAGCGCTATATAAATATAATTCACTTCACACTTCACTTCACTGCTTTGTGCACTGGTGCACAGTCATGTTGGAAGAAGAAGGGGCCCGCTCCTGTTCTCACAAGGTTGGGAGCATACCAAAATATTGTTGGTATCCTGGAGCATTCAAAGTTATTTTCACTGGAACTAAGGGCCAAGCCCAACTCCTGAAATACAAACCCCACACCATAATTCCTCCTCCACCAAATTCCACAGCGCCTTACATGGGGGCTTCCTCCATGAGTGTGTGAATGTGTTTGTGAATGTGATGTAGAATGTAAAGTTCCTCGGGTATCATTCCAGGTATAGTGAAGCGCTATATTAATACAGAATATTTACCATTACCATACACAATCATTCAGTCAGCCATTTAGCACTTAAGACACAAAAAAATACACACAACGCAACCGCAAAGCCAAAGGCAATCGATAAAGGTAACAGTCGAGGAAACAACTGCGGCTTATAGAGCTTGTGCATCCAATAAATGTTACGTGTGGGGGGTCGCATCTTTCTGCTGGGTTCGGTCTCCCGGGATGCAGACGGACTACTCCGGACAAGGCGTGCAGGTAGGAACATAATTTAATTTGGTGACAACGGGTAACGGGGAATCAGGGTTCGATTCCGGAGAGGGAGCCTGAGAAACTCCTGAAAAACAACCCCACACCATAATTCCTCCTCCACCAAATTCGACAGCGCCTTGCATGGGGGCTTCCTCCATCAGTGTGTGAATGTGTTTGTGAATGAGATGTAGTGAAGTGAAGTGAAGTGAATTACATTTATATAGTGCTTTTTTCTCAAGTGACTCAAAGCGCTTTACATAGTGAAACCCAATATCTAAGTTACATTTAAACCAGTGTGGTTGGCACTGGGAGCAGGTGGGTAAAGTGTCTTGCCCAAGGACACAACGGCAGTGACTAGGATGGCAGAAGTGGGGATCGAACCTGCAACCCTCAAGTTGCTGGCACGGCCGCTCTACCAACCGAGCTATACCGCCCCTACGTGTGGGGGGGTCGCATCTTTCTGCAGGGTTCGTTTTCCCGGGATGCAGACGGACTACTCCGGACAAGGCGTGCGGGTAGGAACATGATTTAATTTTTTCGAAAATCAAACACGTACCAAAAACAGAAAACAAGCAGAAGGAAAACGTGCCGATCGCACGGGAAGCTAAGGTTACCTTTTAGCACAGGAAGCATAAACTTGGAGACAAGAAATACTAACGCAACTGTTGCATGAAGCAAACAATAAAGTTAAAATTAAAGTACCAATGATTGTCAGACACACCAGGTGTGGCGAAATTATTCTCTGCATTTGACCCATCACCCTTGATCACCCCCTGGGAGGTGAGGGGAGCAGTGAGCAGCAGTGGTGGCCGCGCCCGGCAATAATTTTTGGTGATTTAACCCCCAAATCCAACCCTTGATGCTGAGTGCCAAGCAGGGAGGTAATGGGTCCTATTTTTATAGTCTTTGGTATGACCGGGGTTTGAACTCACAACCTACCGATCTCAGAGCGGACACTTTAACCACGAGGCCACTGAGTAGACTGAGCCAGACTGAGCGTGGCGAGAGAGGTGAATAAATAGCTCTCTGATTAGTGGTCGACAACAGGTGAGCGTGCCGACCACTAACCAGAGGCAGGTGAACCCAATTAATCCCCATGGAAACTAAAACAAACCCAGAGGTGCACAAACATGGACTAAGAGAGTCCAAAACTAACAGAAAATAACAAAACACGGATCATGACAATAAATATACGAAATGAAATTTGTCCTAAAATTAGGAGGTCTGTAGTCTGGAAATTACGATACTATAATAATAATAATAATAATAATAATAATAATAAGGGGAGTAATGTGCACTGATGGGACACTAAGGGGGGTCCTAGCTCTACTGACAGCATGTAAAAACAAACACTTTGTAGTGGTTTCCAGAAAAATAACCTAAACAGACATATAAACTAAAATCCTTCATTTGATAAGTGGTCGCTTCTAGTTCAGTGAGTAACGAGAACATACTAAAAGTATGCTTTCTTGCAGCTATAAGGCTCTTAAGATGAAAGCATCCACTTATTGGTATGCATAATTGAAAACATTTGACTTCAAACATGTCAACTGCTATCTGTTGAATGCACAGACAGCCGTGCAGGCAAGCACAGCCAAAATCTTTTTAACATGAGTCCCGGGGAACCACGGCACGATGACAACTCTCCTTGCAAGGGAAACTTTAACGATGACATTCCATTAAAAGCTCCTCGCTCTGGTTTCCAACGGGAACGGCTTGTTTTTGCGGCAACGAGCGAACACAGCTCTCACCCCTGAACTGGGCCCGCACAAAAGATGAAGAGGACACACAACGGAGGGGAACCAGAGGGGCCATTCAGTTGACTGAAAAGACTCCTCATTGAGCTGTTCAAAGACCCAGCCAGGGAAACAACCAGCTTCAGTGTGTGTGTGTGGGTGTGTGTGTGTGAGGGCTAGTTCTAATGAAAGTGTACCAGTGTGTGTGTGTGTGTGTGTGTGTGTGTGTGTGTGTGTGTGTGTGTGTGTGTGTGTGTGTGTGTTCTGGCAATGCTTACTTAATGGGGACATCGCTCTGTTTACACAGTCACCTTTATGGGACCTCTGATGGTATGGGGACAAAAAAACAGGTCCCCTAAAGGGAAACCTTTTTAAATGATAGTCAGATCCATTCTGACGATGCCTAAGTGATTTTTAAGCTTTGGCCCATAAAACATGTTTACTGGTTAGTTTGAGTGTGAGACATTTGCACAGCAATCTGGTTTAGTGTTCAATTAGGATGACATTTTCATACAGCATGATTATAAAACATTATGACAAACCCCGTTTCCATATGAGTTGGGGAATTGTGTTGAATGTAAATATAAACGGAATACAACGATTTACAAATCATTTTCAACCCATATTCAATTGAATGCACTACAAAGACAAGATTTTTGATGTTCAAACTCATAAACTTTATTTTTATTTTTTTGCAAATAATAATTAACTTAGAATTTCGTGGCTGCAACACGTGCCAAAGTAGTTGGGAAAAGGCATGTTCACCATTGTGTTACATGGCCTTTCCTTTTAACAACACTAAATGTTTGGGAACTGAGGAGACACATTTTTTAAGCTTCTCAGGTGGAATTATTTCCCATTCTTGCTTGATGTACAGCTTAAGTTGTTCAACAGTCCGGGGGTCTCCATTGTGGTATTTTAGGCTTCATAATGCGCCACACATTTTCAATGGGAGACAGGTCTAGACTACAGGCAGGCCAGTCTAGTACCCGCACTCTTTTACTATGAAGCCACGTTGATGTAACACGTGGCTTGGCATTGTCTTGCTGAAATAAGCAGGGGTGTCAATGGTAACGTTGCTTGGATGGCAACATATGTTGCTCCAAAACCTGTATGTACCTTTCAGCATTAATGGCGCCTTCACAGATGTGTAAGTTACCCATGTCTTGGGCACTAATACACCCCCATACCATCACAGATGCTGGCTTTTCAACTTTGCGCCTATAACAATCCCGATGGTTCTTTTCCTCTTTGGTCCAGAGGACACGACGTCCACAGTTTCCAAAAACAATTTGAAATGTGGACTCGTCAGACCACAGAACACTTTTCCACTTTGTATCAGTCCATCTTAGATGAGCTCAGGCCCAGCGAAGCCGACGGCGTTTCTGGGTGTTGTTGATAACGGTTTTCGCCTTGCATAGGAGAGTTTTAACTTGCACTTACAGATGTAGCGACCAACTGTAGTTACTGACAGTGGATTTCTGAAGTGTTCCTGAGCCCATGTGATGATATCCTTTACACACTGATGTCGCTTGTTGATGCAGTACAGCCTGAGGGATCGAAGGTCACGGACTTAGCTGCTTACATGCAGTGATTTCTCCAGATTCTCTGAACCCTTTGATGATATTACGACCGTAGATGGTGAAATCCCCAAATTCCTTGCAATAGCTGGTTGAGAAAAGTTTTTCTTAAACTGTTCAACAATTTGCTCACGCATTTGTTGACAAAGTGGTGACCCTCGCCCCATCCTTGTTTGTGAATGACTGAGCATTTCATGGAATCTACTTTGATACCCAATCATGGCACCCACCTGTTCCCAATTTGCCTGTTCACCTGTGGGATGTTCCAAATAAGTGTTTGATGAGCATTCTTCAACTTTATCAGTATTTATTGCCACCTTTCCCAACTTCTTTGTCACGTGTTGCTGGCATCAAATTCTAAAGTTAATGATTATTTGCAAAAAAAAAAAAAGTTTATGAGTTTGAACATCAAATAGCTTGTCTTTGTAGTGCATTGAATTGAATATGGGTTGAAACAGATTTGCAAATCATTGTATTCCGTTTATATTTACATCTAACACAATTTCCCAACTCATATGGAAACGGGGTTTGTACCTTAAAGTATGATTCACATTCAGAATTTTCCATCCTTCTATATAGAGTTCCAGACAACTTCATTACTGCTAAATAGCAGTTTTCAGTAATGTCACAGAAGATGCAGGGTTTTCTTTAACATTTAAGTGGTGAAACTTCCTATAAGAGGACAGCTGTAGTGCTGTTGTTAGAATAATTGTTTGTAAGTTATCACAAAAAACTTTTGTGTAGAAATGAGTTCCAGGCAAGAAGAAAAAAGCTGTCTTTGAAACCTACCAAGAGTAAGGCTCGTAAAACTCCACTGTGGAGGGGGGGAGCAAGATGAAGGTGTTCCTGTGTTCTTTCATGTATGGTAATCAACAGAAAGATATTGTTCTAACCCAAGGACTTCAAAGCGGAGAGATGACAGGATCTGCCCAATTTCCAGACGACCTCTTTTTGAACTATTTTACGAACTCATTTTGAACTGACCTTTTCTGTGAATTCTTTACGACCTTTTCTGTGAACTTTTTGCGACCTTTGTCCTTTGGAAACAGTGGTGGCCATGTGGCCGGGGAGGGTCCAAAATAAAAGAAGGAGGCATGCAATCTTTTGGAAGCGTGTGCTAAGATACTGTGCAAGGGTACAGTGTAAAGGCGACTCTCCTCAATATTGAGTCCAAATTGAATTCTGTCTCTGTTTGATTCTTTGCTTCTTGTCTTGTTTAATAGATGTCATCAGTGTTTGAACCTGACACTGTATTCTGAGGATCATGTCATATTTAATTTGAACTTTTATTTTTATTTTTTTAAATGGTCCTTAGTAGTCACGTACAAATTTGTGTGAATTATGCAAAATTCTTTAAATTTGGTCCCCATGAACCATATTAACTCTTTTTCCCCAGGGTCCCCAGTAAGAATGATCAGCACATTACTTCATCAATCCAGAGATTTAAAGGCCTACTGAAACCCACTACTACCGACCACGCAGTCTGATAGTTTATATATCAATGATGAAATCTTAACATTGCAACACATGCCAATACGGCCGGGTTAGCTTACTAAAGTGCAATTTTAAATTTTGCGCAAAATATCCTGCTGAAAACGTCTCGGTATGATGCTCCTGCACGTGACGTCACGGATTGTAGAGGACATTTTGGGACAGCATGGTGGTCAGCTATTAAGTTGTCTGTTTTCATCGCAAAATTCCACAGTATTCTGGACATATGTGTTGGTGAATCTTTTGCAATTTGTTCAATGAACAATGGAGACAGCAAAGAAGAAAGCTGTAGGTGGGAAGCGGTGTATTGCGGCAGGTGTTGTGCCAGATAACGCCCCCCCGCCGTAGAATGCACCCCGACTGTTGTGCCGGATAACACAGCCGGTGTTTCATTGTTTACATTCCCGAAAGATGACAGTCAACCTTTACCATTGGCCTGTGGAGAACTGGGACAACAGAGACTCTTACCAGGAGAACTTTGAGTTGGATGCGCAGACGCGGTACCGTGAGTACGCATGCAGCTGCGGCTTCCAAACATTTGATTGCTTGCCCGTACGTGCGTGCCGCTATGTGCATGTCACGTACGTAACTTTGGGGACTTTGGGGAAATATATGTGCTGTATGAACTTTGGGGAGGTGAACGGTACTTTGGGCTGTGGGATTGAGTGTGTTGTGCAGGTGTTTGAGTTGTATTGGCGGGTTATATGGACGGGAGGGGGGAGGTGTTTGTTATGCGGGATTAATTTGTGGCATATTAAATATAAGCCTGGTTGTGTTGTGGCTAATAGAGTATATATATGTCTTGTGTTTATTTACTGTTTTAGTCATTCCCAGCTGAATATCAGGTCCCACCCGCCTCTCACAGCATCTTCCCTATCTGAATCGCTCCCACTGCCCTCTAGTCCTTCACTCTCACTTTCCTCATCCACAAATCTTTCATCCTCGCTCAAATTAATGGGGAAATCGTCGCTTTCTCGGTCCAAATCGCTCTCGCTGCTGGTGGCCATGATTGTAAACAATTTCCGGATGTGAGGAGGTCCACAACCTGTGACGTCACGCGCATATCGTCTGCTACTTCCGGTACAGGCAAGGCTTTTTTATCAGCGACCAAAAGTTGCGAACTTTATCGTCAATGTTCTCTACTAAATCCTTTCAGCAAAAATATGGCAATATCGCGAAATGATCAAGTATGACACATAGAATGGACCTGCTATCCTCGTTTAAATAAGAAAATCGCATTTCAGTAGGCCTTTAAATACGTGTATGAGCTAACTGGGCAGTGGCCGTTTTACCTAATTTTTTTTATGCCTCCACAACCTGTAGAAAGGGTGGTCCCCACAAGTGATGATCAAAAACTTGGTCTCCATTCCAAATGATAACCAGTATATGTGTGTGTGTGTGTGTGTGTGTGTGTGTGTGTGTGTGTGTGTGTGTGTGTGTGTGTGTGTGTGTGTGTGTGTGCCTCCACTGTCCTGTACTGCTGCTTAACGGTTGTAAATTGCGCTGTTGCAATTTCCTGAGTGCAATGCGTTCGCTTTGTCCTCTTACGTGCAGATGAATAGGCAGCTCCTCAGCTGTGATGAGAGCCCGGCGACTTCATGTCCTCCATGTCTGTGAGGTTCGGTGTGTCAGTGTGCATTCATTTTACTCTTGGGAATAGTGTATCAGTGTATCTGGGGTTGTGAGTGTGTGCGATTGTTCTGCCCAAATAACCGTCTCTAACTCTCTCCCCGCTGCACTTCTACTGCACGCTCGTCCTCGTTTTGAGTCTTTTTTCCTGTCAGTCTGTGTGTTGATTATTGTTTATTTAATGCATACTGATAAAAACAAACATTCAATTAAGAATTAGGGAAAAAAAACGGAAATTTTAGTTTTTTTTGGTCCGACGTTGTCTGTCTATCTGTGTTGGCCCTGCAATGCCTTCCGCCCGAATGCAGCTGAGATAGGCTCCAGCACCCCCCGCGACCCCAAAAGGGACAAGCGGTAGAAAATGGATGGATGGATGGTCCGGCCCTCGCTGACTTGGGACCATTGCAAAATTATGTGCGTCCCAAAGTCACCAGCCTCGGCGTCACTATAGACAGTAAACTTGACAAACAAGTCAATGGCGTTTTAAAATCGTGTTTTTATCCATCTTCGTCTTTTAGCAAAAGTAAAACCGTTTTTTATCTTTTAACCTTTTTTAAACAAGTCGTGCATGCTTTTATTTCAAGTCGCCCGGACTACTGCAATGCACTTTATGCTGGCATTAGCCAAAAAAGAGTTAGTCCAGAACGCGGCAGAACGACTTTTAACAGGGGCCAGGAAACAATTCTTGAGACTTTGCACTGGCTCTCTGTTCATTTTTAGAATTGATTTAAAAATGTTGCTGTTTGGTTTTTAAAGCTTTGCATGGACTGGCACCTCATTATATCTCGGACCTTATCCGAATGTACACTCCTGCGCGTGCTCTGAGGTCCGAGAGCCAGCTCCAGCTCGTGGTGCCCAAGACCAGACTTAAAAATCAAGGGAGACAGGGCCTTCTCTGCGGTCGGCCCTAAGCTCTGGAACACTCTGCTCCTCCATGTTGAGTTGAGTTGACTTTGAGTTTATTTGGAACATGCATGCATACAACATGATACATCACAATTTCCAGTTTCTCTATTCAACATGTTCGAAAAGGAGTAGGAAGAAGCAGAGCTTATTTAATCCTACCCCGTTTCCTTTACATAGCAGTTGCTGAAACTGTTGTTCACTTCCTGTTCTCAATTTATTCACAATATACTCCATACGTAATAACAATAAAAAATAAATAAATACAACCGGGTGAAGTAAGTTATATTTCATATGGTGAGATGCGTAAGATTATCTAGAAAATGAATGGATGGATGAGATAAATTCAGAATGTTTATTATGGTTCTTCTTCTTTGTACTTTGTAAACACAGAGTTTCTTGAAGTGGATCATATTAGTATATTGTTTGATTTCTTTGCTTAATCCATTCCATAATGTAATTCCACATACTGATTATACTGAGGGTGTTAAGTGTTGTACGTGCGTACAAATGTTTTAAATTACATTTTTCTCTAAGATTATATGTCTCCTTTTTTGTTGAGAAAAATTGTTGTACAAACCCCGTTTCCATATGAGTTGGGAAATTGTGTTAGATGTAAATATAAACGGAATACAATTATTGGCAAATCCTTTTCAACCCATATTCAATTGAATGCACTACAAAGACAAGATATTTGATGTTCAAACTCATAAACTTATTTTTTTTTGCAAATAATAATTAACTTAGAATTTCATGGCTGTAACACGTGCCAAAGTAGTTGGGAAAGGGCATGTTCACCACTGTGTTACATGGCCTTTCCTTTTAACAACACTCAGTAAACGTTTGGGAACTGAGGAGACACATTTTTAAGCTTCTCAGGTGGAATTATTTCCCATTCTTGCTTGATGTACAGCTTAAGTTGTTCAACAGTCCGGGGGTCTCCGTTGTGGTATTTTAGGCTTCATAATGTGCCACACATTTTCAATGGGAGACAGGTGTGGACTACAGGCAGGCCAGTCTAGTACCCGCACTCTTTTACTATGAAGCCACGTTGATGTAACATGTGGCTTGGCATTGTCTTGCTGAAATAAGCAGGGGCGTCCATGGTAATGTTGCTTGGATGGCAACATATGTTGCTCCAAAACCTGTATGTACCTTTCAGCATTAATGGCGCCTTCACAGATGAGTAAGTTATTCATGTCTTGGGCACTAATACACCCCCATACCATCACAGATGCTTTCTTTTCAACTTTGCGCCTATAACAATCCGGATGGTTCTTTTCCTCTTTGGTCCAGAGGACACGACGTCCACAGTTTCCAAAAACAATTTGAAATGTGGACTTGTCAGACCACAGAACACTTTTCCACTTTGTATCAGTCCATCTTAGATGAGCTCAGGCCCAGCGACGCCGACGGCGTTTCTGGTGTTGTTGATAAACGGGTTTCGCCTTGCATAGGAGAGTTTTAACTTGCACTTACAGGTGTAGCGACCAACTGTAGTTACTGACAGTGGGTTTCTGAAGTGTTCCTGAACCCATGTGGTGATATCCTTTACACACTGATGTCACTTGTTGATGCAGTACAGCCTGAGGGATCGAAGGTCACGGGCTTAGCTGCTTACGTGCAGTGATTTCTCCAGATTCTCTGAACCCTTTGATGATATTACGGACCGTAGATGGTGAAATCCCTAAATTCCTTGCAATAGCTGGTTGAGAAAGGTTTTTCTTAAACTTTTCAACAATTTGCTCACGCATTTGTTGACAAAGTGGTGACCCTCGCCCCATCCTTGTTTGTGATTTCATTTAATGGAATCTACTTTTATACCCAATCATGGCACCCACCTGTTCCCAATTTGCCTGTTCACCTGTGGGATGTTCCAAATAAGTGTTTGATGAGCATTCCTCAACTTTATCAGTATTTATTGCCACCTTTCCCAACTTCTTTGTCACGTGTTGCTGGCATCAAATTCTAAAGTTAATGATTATTTGCAAAAAAAAAAAAATGTTTATCAGTTTGAACATCAAATATGTTGTCTTTGTAGCATATTCAACTGAATATGGGTTGAAAATGATTTGCAAATCATTGTATTCCGTTTATATTTACATCTAACACATTTTCCCAACTCATATGGAAACGGGGTTTGTATATTCTTGGGTAGCAGGTTATAGTTTGCTTTGTATATGTTCGAACTGCTCCCACAGTGGAGTGTTTTAAGTCTCGTCTTAAGACCCACTTTTATTCTCTGGCTTTTAACACTATGTGAGTTGTGTGGTCCTCTGTGTTTTTACATGTTTATTTCACCCTCCACAACCCCTAAAGAGACAAGCGGTAGAAAATGGATGGATGGATTTTTAGATTGTTTTTATATTTATTTATTTTGTTTTTATTCAGGCATTGTTTTTTAATATTTTTGTGCAGCACTTTGGAAACATTTGTGTTGTTTAAATGTGTGATATAAATAAAGTGGATTGGATTGGATTGGATTCCAATGTGCAAAGTGTAAAATTAATTAAGCCCAAATGGGTTAACATCCTCCCCTCCAATACAAAACCCCATAATAATGACAACAAACAGAGATAAAACAAAAACAACAAAGATTGCCAAAATTACAGAATTCCCTGAAGTTAGAAATTAATATTATTTTGTCTTGACAGACCACCAAACCAGTCCAAAAAAAAATAAGTTGGATAAAAGTTTAATAGATGAAACTGTGTCTAAAAAGTGCCTGAAATGTATTGTTTATGATGAATGTACTTCAACATAAACATCTGCTTAACCCACACAATATTACAGTATGTAAATATGGATACATTAAGCTGTAATGTTAAAGTTAAAGTACCACTGATAGTCACGCACACACTAGGTGTGGTGAAATTACCCTCTGCATTTGACCCATCCCCTTCTTCCACCCCCTGGGAGGTGAGGGGAACAGTGAGCAGCAGCGATGACCAGCGCTCGGGAGTCATTTTGGAGATTCAACCACCAATTCCAACCCTTGATGCTGAGTGGGAGGTAATGGGTCCCATTTTATAGTCTTTGGTATGACTCGGCCGGGTTTTGAACTCACGACCTACTGATCTCAGGGCGGACACTCTAACCACTAGGCCACTGAGCATAGCCGTATGTACATATAAGGCACATTAAAGGGGTCATATTATGATTTTTTTTTCTTATGCAGATCTCAAATCAGCAGGTACTAGAAGGTAAGAAAAGTTGGTTTTGCATAATATTGTGAAACAAAACGCCAGATAATATGTCTGCTAATGCAGTGTTTTTCAACCACTGTGCCGCGGTGAGATCTTGTCTGGTGTGCCGTGTGAAATCATGCAACTTCACCTAATTGGTCCAAAAAATATTTTTTGCAAATCAATAATTATAACAATGTGCCGTTCTCCAGTGCAGTGTTTTTCAACCTTTTTTGGTATGTAAAAGGTATGTAATGCTTTAACCAAAAATGAACAAAAGGCAAGTCCCGCTAGGAAAAGGCACTGAAGCATAAGGATGGCTATGCAAAACAAAAGTAAAATTGAACTGGCTACAAAGTAAACAAAAACAGAATGCTGGACGACAGCAAAAACTTACAGCGTGTGGAGCGGAGACGGCGTCCACAAAGTACATCCCGTACATGACATAACAATCAACAGTGTCCCCACAAAAAAGGATAGCGTACGCACAACTTAAATAGTCTTGATTGCCAAAACAAAGGAGGTGCGGGCAATGGAAGCTGCTACAGGAGAACACCAACAAAACAGGAAGGGTCACCAAATTAACAGCGCAAGACAGGAACTAAAGCACTACACACAGGAAACAACAACAAACTCAAAATAAGGCGTGACAACCTGGTGGAGTTTCATTTTTTAACCTTTTCTGTCGGTGGTGTGCCTTCGTATTTTTTTTTATGAACAAAATGTGCCTTGGCTCAGAAAAGGTTGAAAAACACTGTGCTAATGGGTGCAATTTTGTGATCCTCATACACACACCATAATACTTGTATCTCTGACTACATTACGGCCGTAATGGGCCGACAATCCATCAAGTGGTGCAGCTTCAAAGACATATACTAAAACATTTTGACAGATTTTTGAGTGCCGTGTATAATGCTCTTTATTTTCAATGGAACATTTAAAGTTTTGGTGGAGTTTACTGGCGTCATATTGCAGTCTACACGTATCTCCTATGTGTGACTACCATCTACTGGTCACACTTATTATTACACCATGTACCAAATAAAATTGCTCGGTTTGTGTGCGCGTGGATGAGTCAAGGATTATCTCAGGTGACAATCCATTTTCGCAAGCATTCCTGAGCTTTCTATGCCATTGTTTTAAAGACAACCACAGCACGGCCATGTTGGTCTAAATCACCTCATCCTGCCGCGTGACCCGCTTGGCCTCGCTGTCGTGCGCGGACAGAAAAGAGGTCAACGCTGGTGTTCAGACGACGGATGGAGTAGAGCAGTGGTTCTCAAATGGGGGTACGCGTACCCCTGGGGGTACTTGAAGGTATGCCAAGGGGTACGTGAGACTTTTTTTAAATATTCTAAAAATAGCAACAATTCAAAAATCGTTTATAAATATATTTATTGAATAATACTTCAACAAAATATGAATGTAAGTTCATAAACTCAGTGAAGCACAAGCTCAGGTTTTTCACTAAAATGTCTGTCAAAAAGAACTGTGAAAAGAAATGCAACAATGCAATATTCAGTGTTGACAGCTAGATTTTTTGTGGACATGTTCCATAAATATTGATGTTAAAAATTTCTTTTTTTGTGAAGAAATGTTTAGAATTAAGTTCATGAATCCAGATGGATCTCTATTACAATCCCCAAAGAGGGCACTTTAAGTTGATGATTACTTCTATGTGTAGAAATCTTTGTTAGGGACCGAGTCCCTTTGGGACAGAGGACCCTATTGAATTTCTAGCGTTTTATTATTATACCGCCGCTTCTTTAACATGCTTCAAAACTCACCAAATTGGACACACACATCAGGACTGGTGAAAATTGCGATCTAATCAAAAAAACCAAACCCCAAAACTTAAAATTGCGCTCTAGCGCCCCCTAGGAAGAAAACACAGACAAAACTGCCTGTAACTCCCAGTAGGAATGTCGTAGAGATATGAAACAAAAAACCTCTATGGAGGTCTCACTTAGACCTATATTTCATACACTGACAATTTCCGGCAAAAATCAACAGGAAGTTTGCAATTCCCCCTTCAAAACGAAAGTTTTGTAAAAACAGTCACCTTTTTTCTAACATTATCTCCTGTGAGCGCGTTTGTCGTGTCGGCTTCAAATTACCACAGGAGAGAGATTGAACCCTTCTGATTAAAAGTTGATGAAAAAGTTTTAATTACTGCTCTGGTTTGGATTTTATGAGCCCTCAAAGTCGGTCCCGGCCATCGCTGCTTGCAGCTTTAATTTATAATTGAATCACTTGTTTATTTCTCAACAAGTTTTTAGTTATTTTTATATCTTTTTTTCCAAATAGTTCAAGAAAAACCACTATAAATGAGCAATATTTTTCACTGTTATACAATTTAATAAATCAGAAACTGATGTCATAGTGCTTCTTTATCTCTTTTTTTTCCAACCAAAAATGCTTTGCTCTGATTAGGGGGTACTTGATTTAAAAAAATGTTCAAAGGGGGTACATCACTGAAAAAAGGTTGAGAACCACTGGAGTAGAGAACTCACACTGAGCCACGTCTGGACATGCCAGTGCCTGCCTAACAGTAAACGTTATGTGCAGCAAATGCAACTCTCCTGCAGGCTGCATGCAGCTATTTCCTGATGACCATAGCCTACTTCCAGGCAACCCGAAGGACCTTTTGGCTGCGAGCACGAGGGACACAGCTCCTAAATAAAGCCAAAATAAACCTCTAAACCCCCACAGCCTCCCTTCAATTTTCTAACCATAAGCCGTCACCGTTATCTCATTCTATCCTCTGAGACACGGCCTCAACAATATGAGCCCACACTCACTTTAAACTGTAGGTTCGCTCCTCCCCTGCGTTATTGTCAACAATGTTCCACGGTGTATTTATAGGATCTGAGCCAATAAACTCGTTTTATCCCTGCAATGATGGTCATCGTTTATTTTACTTTCGTCATTAGGTTGCGTGTTAGCTGACAGTTTTATTTCCGCACATGAAAGTTGTGATAGGAAAGCCTTTTTACTGCGGACCGGGGGCATCATCTATAAAACTGTGCATGGAATTCTGAGTGAATGTCTCTGTATGCCACAAACCCTAAATAAGCATGAAGAATTCACTTTAGAATTATTAATTTAATGACGTGAATACATTTGTTAATTACTTCTACCAGCAGCTATAGTGAGCTTGAGCTATGGTAGGCGTTAGTGTTGTCCCGATACCAATATGTTGGTACCAAAATTATTTTGATACTTTTTGGTACTTTTCTAAATAAAGGGGACCACAAAAAATTGCATTATTGGCTTTATTTTAACAAAAAATCTTAGGGTACATCAAACATTTCTTATTGCAGATTTGTCCTTAAATAAAATAATGAACGAACAAGAAAAACCTTTAGTAGTAAGTAAACAAACAAAGGCTCCTAATTTAGCTGCTGGCATATGCAGTAACATATTGTGTCATTTTCCATTTTGTCAAAATTATTAAGGACAAGTGGTAGAAAATGAATTATTAATCTACTTGTTCATTTACTGTTAATATATGCTTACTTTCTCTTTTAACATGTTCTGTCTACACTTCTGTTAAAATGTAATAATCACTTATTCTTCTGTTGTTTGATACTTTACATTAGTTTTGGATGATAGCACACATTTGGGTATCAATCCGATACCAAGTCGTTACAGGATCATACATTGGTCATATTCAAAGTCCTCATGTGTCCAGGGACATATTTCCTGAGTTTATTAACATAATATAAATAAGAAAAAAACGAAAGAAGATGTTGTGGTGCCAAAAAATATCGACGTAATCATAGTAGTATCGACTAGGTACGCCGCTGTACTTGGTATCATTACATTGGATGTTAGGTGTAGATCCACCAATGGTGTTTGTTTACATTTTGACGCCGGTGAGCCACGGTGTGTAGTGAAGCATGTTTAGCTATTCCTCGTCCTGCAGGGATGCTACTTATACGAAACGTACTTTATTTGTCGCCATGGAGGTGAGGATTAGTGATTTAGAAGTAGCTAAAACACTGCCGACTGGTGGCTCACCTTTGGCAGCGTCTTCTCCCCGTCATCTTTGTTGTAGCGGTGTAGCGTGCAAGGACGGGTGTGGAAAAAGTGTCAAAAGATGGAGCTAACTGTTTTAACGACATTCAGACTTTACTTAAATCAATAACGGAGCAGCATCTCCTCATCCGGAAACAACCACACCGGAAACGTGTCCCGTGAAAAAACGTCCGACCGGAACTCTAATAACTAAAGTTCCTTGGGTGATTAATGTAAACTCACTATACCGGTATGTTTTAGCGCTTTTATAGCGAGTTTACTGACAGATATAAGTAAGAACTTTACGATATTTTATATTAGAAATGGCAACAGCGGAGGATGAATGTCCCATAACAAGAAGATAGAGAAAAAAAGAAGCTTATCAACTAGGGACTACAAAGGCGGAAGTGCGCAATTTTTCAGGATTTATGCAGATCCCAAATACAGACCAGGAGGTACCAGAAGGTAAGAAAAGTTTTTGCATAATATTGCGAAACAAAACGCCAGATAATATGTCTTACCTTATACACACACCATAATAATACTTGTATGTTAAAGCACATCAAACGATGCAGCCTACAATTATCTCTTATGTTTGACTTCCATCTACTGGTCACACTTACCATTACACCATGTACCAAATAAAATTGCTTCGAGGTGTGTAAGCTCAACCAAACGTATTTCTTACCTTAGGCGCACCGGGTTAAAGGGGAACATTATCACAATTTCAGAAGGGTTAAAACCATTAAAAATCAGTTCCCAGTGGCTTATTTTATTTTTCGAAGTTTTTTTCAAAATTTTACCCATCATGCAATATCCCTAAAAAAAGCTTCAAAGTGCCTGATTTTAACCATTGTTATATACACCCGTCCATTTTCTTGTGACGTCACATAGTGATGCCAACACAAACAAACATGGCGCATAGAACAGCAATGTATAGCAACATTAGCTCGGATTCAGACTCGGATTTCAGCGGCTTAAGCGATTCAACAGATTACGCGTGTATTGAAACGGATGGTTGTACTGTGGAGGCAGGTAGCGAAAACAAAATTGAAGAAGAAACTAAAGCTATTGAGCCATATCGGTTTGAACCGTATGCAAGCGAAACCGACGAAAACGACACGACAGCCAGCGACACGGGAGAAAGCGAGGACGAATTCGGCGATCGCCTTCTAACCAACGATTGGTATGTGTTTGTTTGGCATTAAAGGAAACTAACAACTATGAACTAGGTTTACAGCATATGAAATACATTTGGCAACAACATGCACTTTGAGAGTGCAGATAGCCCAATTTTCATAAATTAATATATTCTGTAGACATACCCTCATCCGCGCTCTTTTCCTGAAAGCTGATCTGTCCAGTTTTGGAGTTGATGTCAGCAGGCCAGGGAAGCTAGGGTCGATATTCTTCTCTTGATCATCTTCGGTGGCATAAGGGACAATGTGAGCCAAGACATCCAGGGGGTTTAGCTCGCTCGTCTGCGGGAACAAACTGCCGCCATTGCTTGCCGTGCTACCGAGGTCCTTTGTCCCTGAATTGCTCACACACTCCGGCAGATTCAATGGGGGTCTGGCGGCAGATTTCTTTGACTTTATCGTTGGAAATGCATCTGCTTTGAGTGTCGCAGGATATCCACACATTCTTGCCATCTCTGTCGTAGCCTAGCTTTCGTCGGTAAAGTGTGCGGAACAAACGTCCAATTTCTTGCCACTTTCCCATCTTTGGGCCACTGGTGCAACTTGAATCTGTCCCTGTTCATGTTGTTACACCCTCCGACAACACACTGACGAGGCATGATGTCTCCAAATTATGGAAAACAGTCGAAAAAACGGAAAATAACAGAGCTGATTTGACTCGGTGTTTGAGAAAATGGCGGATTGCTTCCCGATGTGACGTCACAACGTGACGTCATCGCTCCGAGAGCGAGTATTAGAAAGGCGTTTAATTCGCCAAAATTCACCCATTTAGAGTTCGGAAATCGGTTAAAAAAATATATGGTCTTTTTTCTGCAACATCAAGGTATATATTGACGCTTACATAGGTCTGGTGATAATGTTCCCCTTTAAAAGGCGCACTGTCGTGTTTTGAGAAAAAAAAAAAGATTTTAAGTGCGCCTTATAGTCCGGAAAATACGGTATACATTTGATGGTTAGTGGTGTGAAATATGTATATTAAATGACAGAATAAAAAAATGCAGCATCATTTAGTGTGACGATCATATTTACATAGGAGTCCTTCAATCCACAATTACATTTTAGCGTTCCCCGGATTCGTACACATACGCAGATGCAGGGGGTGCACGGATTCCAATGGGGAGCACGTCTCGCCACATACATTTTGGTACTGATGACATATTTGACATTTGCTACAAAAAACGGCTTATTTTTAATAAATACTGCAAAGAAACGGGGACCAAGAGAGCAATAAGAGCGTACATACATAGGGTGACACATACAAAAACAGAACTCACACATCTTTGAATAGACCTGTTAATTTTTCGTCATTTCTTTTGCAGGTTATACAAGATGACTTTGTGCATGAAATACTGGAACAATATTCTTCCCCAACATGTCTTGATCAACCAAAGAAAAGACATTATGCGTGGAGGTGTAAGCCAATTTCCGGAGAAGGTTCCTGTGTCGTCATGCTCCATCAAAAAGCAGAATTTTCCACTGGGTTCAGAAGTTCAGAGAGTGTGGGTCTGTGCAAAATCTTAATTCTTAAAATCCCCAAGAGGAATGTGTTTAATTGACAATTTGACAATCCAACGCCGCAGAGCCCATTTGGAGCATATTTTGGAATAACTGAAATTTTGGGGAATGATTGTACACAGAAGTTTAAGAAATATGTACAATTTAATAACAATTTATGGGGTTCTGTTTTTTTTTTTTTTTTAGGTCACCCTGTATCTTGTAAACCTATATCATTATTTAACTTGATGTTTATTACAATGAATCATTATAAAATATATATGGGATACATGATACATAGATGAAATTATGATAAAAGTATCAAATATCCAAGCGCTGTGTTGTTTTTTTGGGATGCTAATACACTAGTACTTATGATACTTTCTGCTACCACATTTATCAATCTATTTACAGGCAACACTTATATGTTGAAAAACACAAAAATACAGTAGGCTATTTGACTTGACTGGCAAACGATATCCGTCAGTATAATGTAAAACACCCAACCTTGTGTGGTGTTCGGGTCTGTGGGACCCGTTTTAATTTTTTATTAAAAGAAAAATGATAAAATTTATTAATTTTTCACACTGAGACTCACTGACTTTGGCTCATTTTCTGTAAAGAACATATATCAGAATACATACTGTAATTAATGACCACACACCATACACCCCCCTACACATTTCTATTACATATAAGATGTCCGGGTCTACTGGACCCGGGGCTAATACAAGTGTGGAAATTGATGTTCTGTGTACCACACACACTCAACCACCCACCCACCCACACACAGCAGGCCTAGACAGGAGGAGCACAGAGTGTAGGTACACAGAACATCAGAGGCTCAAATGTGCAAGAAAATGAGAGCAGACAGTGTTGACAAACAATGTTGCAACCTTGTGTGGGAACCGCAGGTGCAGAAACACAAAAGAAGAATCCCTGTGGGATGCAGAAACTGACAGATAAATATTCCGTGCAACGTTCGTATTGTTGTTACTCAGCCAGCGTTTGTGGGTCTGATGGACCCGTTGCATTTTGTGGCTTGTAATGCCTCACAATCAAACACTCTTATGTTAAAATACTGAACAGATGTTTATTGGGATAAGGTAAACATCTGTTCAGTATTTTAACATAAAAGTGTTTGATTGTGAGGCATTAAAAGCCACAAAATGCAACGGGTCCATCAGACCCACAAACCCTGGCAGAGTAACAACAATATGAACATTACACAAGGGTTAAAATCTATTTATGTGGGCGAATGTGATGTATAATGTTAAGCGCTTTGGGTATCATTCCAGGTATAATCAAGCACTATATAAATAGAGACCATTTACCATTTACAGGACACAACCCTTTGGACGTGTTTTGTGCGTACCCAAGCTTTATCGATGAATAATTAAAATCGCAAAAAGGAAACGACTTTTGAAATTTGGATTTGTTGAAAACAATAGAATACATAAAAATACAGTCAACCTTTATGTATTAATGGGCTACACGGAGAGGCCACGTAATTTCGCAATGTATTGTGGACCATGTGTTGCGTTCGGGTCACATGTCTGCAAGGGTTGTGTTTTCAGGAAGCGGAATAAGAGGAAGCGGCAGAAGCAGTTTGCAGTTAAGAAGCTTTTATTTCTGATGGCGAGGCGAAAAGACAAAAACAAACAATGTGACGCTTGGAGGTGCATGAAATGCCCAAAGCAAAGCTTAAAGGGGAACATTATCACCAGACCTATGTAAGCGTCAATATATACCTTGATGTTGCAGAAAAAAGACCATATATTTTTTTAACCGATTTCCGAACTCTAAATGGGTGAATTTTGGCGAATTAAACGCCTTTCTATTACAACGTGACGTCACATCGGGAAGCAATCCGCCATTTTCTCAAACACCGGGTCAAATCAGCTCTGTTATTTTCCGTTTTTTCGACTGTTTTCCGTACCTTGGAGACATCATGCCTCGTCGGTGTGTTGTCGGAGGGTGTAACAACACGAACAGGGACGGATTCAAGTTGCACCAGTGGCCCAAAGATGCGAAAGTGGCAAGAAATTTGTTCCGCACACTTTACCGACAAAAGCTATGCTACGACAGAGATGGCAAGAATGTGTAGATATCCTGCGACACTCAAAGCAGATGCATTTCCAACGATAAATTCAAAGAAATCTGCCGCCAGACCCCCAGGAAAAGAGAGCGGATGAGGGTATGTCTACAGAATATATTAATTGATGAAAACTTACCTGCCTCCACACTACAACCATCCGTTTCAATACATGCGTAATCTGTTGAATCGCTTAAGCCGCTGAAATCCGAGTCTGAATCCGAGCTAATACACTCGCTATACATTGCTGTTCTAGCCGCCATGTTTGTTTGTATCGGCATCACTATGTGACGTCACAGGAAAATGGACGGGTATAAATAACGATGGTTAAAATCAGGCATTTTGAAGCTTATTTTAGGGATATTGAGTGATGGGTAAAATTTTGAAAAAAACTTTGAAAAATAAAATAAGCCACTGGGAACTGATTTTTAATGGTTTTAACCCTTCTTAAATTGTGATAATGTTCCCCTTTAATTTACAACGACAACTATGAAAAAGTGATAATAGCAAAAGGCTAGCACAAACGTAGACACAAATCCCGCAAGGACTGGCACGGTGAGACGGGCATATAAAGACAAGTGATTAGTGGCGGCAGCAGGTAGAGACACTAATCAAAAAACAGAAACCGGTGTGTGAGCTCAAGCGCTCCTAGCAACGAGAACGTTAACAAAGGACAGCAAAAAGCGCTACAAACCGAACTAGACACAACGCCTAGGAGAATTAAAACAAAACATGACAGGTCATGATACCGCAGTTACCATTTTTGCAGGCAAATGTTTGCTGCGCTGAGTTGAACACCGTGTTGCGAGAAAGCAAACAACAAAGCTATTAAAAAAATGGATCGTACAAAAGAAGAAAAAAAAGCAAGGGACTGTAATTCGACAAGATAGGCAAAATCGGTGGAACTGGTCAGTATGAGCACATTCACTGAACAAGCAATTTAAATTGTCTAGCTTGTTTTCTATCTCACCAAAAAAGTCCACTTTTATACAGAGGAGAATTTCGGAAAGCAAAGTCTGTAATGGCTCACGGACAAACCAACTTTAGGACCTACGAATTTTCCATCTGAAACTGAAAACCTTCGTATTTTCACAAGTTAAAGTTAAAGTTAAAGTACCAATGATTGTCACACACACACTAGGTGTGGTGAAATTTGTCCTCAGCATTTGACCCATCCCCTTGTTCACCCCCTGGGAGGTGAGGGGAGCAGTGAGCCGCAGCGGTGGCCGCGCCCGGGAATCATTTTTGGTGATTTAACCCCCAATTCCAACCCTTGATGCTGAGTGCCAAGCAGGGAGGTAATGGGTCCCATTTTTATAGTCTTTGGTATGACTCGGCCGGGGTTTGAACTCACGACCTACTGATCTCAGGGCGGACACTCTAACCACTAGGTCACTGAGTACTTGACCGCGCACACACACGCGTCCATTATTACCCGCAATGTATTTTTCCATTCTGCTACGCCACCCTTTCGAAACTTCATATTATTGTTATTATTATGATTAATTAGTTAGTCAACGTCAACATAATGGATAACCGCTTTTCTCAGCATAAATGTTGAGACCCAAAGAAGTCATGTCTGTGAAAATTGACATGACAGCTTGAAAAGGCAGCATCACTTCCATATCTCAGTTTTTGACACATCAACTCTGGTTCAAGAACAAAACAATACACAAACAACGGTGGTGCACTTTTGTACAACCAACCAAATGTAATTACCACATTTTTCGGAGTATAAGTCGCACCGGAGTATAAGTCGCACCTGCCGAAAATGCATAATAAAAAAGGAAAAAAACATATATTTGGATATTCATATGAGTAGTACTACATGTTATCATTACAGGGACAGAGGAACCTTTGGAGTCTTCTGTTCTAGTAACACTATTGTTGATGTGTATGTCCTGTTGGCTCTCATAAAACTCCAAAACAAGATCAACATAAGAAAAGAACACACTTATGTGCTCTATGGGACAATATATACCGTATTTTTCGGAGTATAAGTCGCACCGGAGTATAAGTCGCACCTGCCGAAAATGCATAATAAAAAAGGAAAAAAACATATAAGTCGCACTATGAAAAAAACTGCGACTTATAGTCCGAAAATTACGGTATTAAAATAAATAGATATTTATCGAAATGACCAGTGTGCTAGCCCAAAAATAAACCAAACATTGTTACAAATGGGAGTTTGTTTTGCCGAAGCATTATTCAGTCAGGCACCGACAGGGACTGCAATTGTCACTTTTTGAGAGTGTAAAACAGATTTATCCTCGGTCAGATTGCAAGGTTGAGATGAGGCTCAGGATCTGATCATCTAAAATACGATGACAGATGTTCTCAATTACAGATTAACATCATTTCTGCACCGCAGATTATCGCTGACCTCAATATCACCGCAGCATCATGTTACTTCAGACTGCACAATCGGTCTATACTCTGCAAAATACGGGGACGACCTCATAGACTTTAAAAGCCCATCCATCCATCCATCCATGTTCTACGGCTTGGAGTTTATCTCAGCTGCAATCGGGCGGAAGGCGGGGTACACCCTGGACAAGTCGCCACCTCATCGCAGGGCCAACACAGATAAACAGACAACATTCACACTCACATTCACACACTCGGGCCAATTTTGTGTTGCCAATCAACCTATCCTCAGGTGCATGTCTTTGGAGGTGGGAGAAAGCCGGAGTACCCGGAGGGAATTCACGCAGTCACAAGGAGAACATGCAAAATCCACAAAGAAAGACCCCGAGCCCGGGAATCAAACCCAGGACCTTCTTACTGTGAGGCACACGCACTAACCCCTGTTCCCACCATGCTGTCGACTTTAAAAGCAATCAACCAAAATTTAATTTTCAAAACACATAATTGTATTTTTCACTGGCAACAACTTTAAGTATCTTTGAACAATCCGTCATGATTCTAAACAAGAACTGTGTTTCTACAAAGACAGTATGCATGCTTCCTTTTAGAGGCGTCTGATATCACACAAATTTGACATCGGATCATTTTGGTATAAGTTTGTTTGTTATAAATAAAAAGAAGATTTTGTGATACTAAAAAATATAGATGTAATCATACTAGTATCGACTAGATACGCTCTTGTACAAACCCCGTTTCCATATGAGTTGGGAAATTGTGTTAGATGTAAATATAAACGGAATACAATGATTTGCAAATCATTTTCAACCCATATTCAGTTGAATATGCTACAAAGACAACATATTTGATGTTCAAACTGATAAACATTTTTTTTTTTGCAAATAATCATTAACTTAGAATTTAATGCCAGCAACACGTGCCAAAGAAGTTGGGAAAGGTGGCAATAAATACTGATAAAGTTGAGGAATGCTCATCAAACACTTATTTGGAACATCCCACAGGTGAACAGGCAAATTGGGAACAGGTGGGTGCCATGATTGGGTATAAAAGTAGATTCCATGAAATGCTCAGTCATTCACAAACAAGGATGGGGCAAGGGTCACCACTTTGTCAACAAATGCCTGAGCAAATTGTTAAACAGTTTAAGAAAAAACTTTCTCAACCAGCTATTGCAAGGAATTTAGGGATTTCACCATCTACGGTCCGTAATATCATCAAAGGGTTCAGAGAATCTGAAGAAATCACTGCACGTAAGCAGCTAAGCCCGTGACCTTCGATCCCTCAGGCTGTACTGCATCAACAAGCGACATCAGTGTGTAAAGGATATCACCACATGGGCTCAGGAACACTTCAGAAACCCACTCTCAGTAACTACAGTTGGTCGCTGCATCTGTAAGTGCAAGTTAAAACTCTACTATGCAAGGCAAAAACCGTTTATCAACAACACCCAGAAACGCTGTCGGCTTCGCTGGGCCTGAGCTCATCTAAGATGGACTGATACAAAGTGGAACAGTGTTCTGTGGTCTGACGAGTCCACATTTCAAATTGTTTTTGGAAACTGTGGACGTCGTGTCCTCCGGACCAAAGAGGAAAAGAACCATCCAGATTGTTATAAGTGCAAAGTTGAAAAGCCAGCATCTGTGATGGTATGGGGGTGTATTAGTGCCCAAGACATGGGTAACTTACACATCTGTGAAGGCGCCATTAATGCTGAAAGGTACATACAGGTTTTGGAGCAACATATGTTGCCATCCAAGCAACGTTATCATGGACGCCCCTGCTTATTTCAGCAAGACAATGCCAAGCCACGTGTTACATCAACGTGGCTTCATAGTAAAAGAGTGCGGGTACTAGACTGGCCTGCCTGTAGTCCAGACCTGTCTCTCATTGAAAATGTGTGGCGCATTATGAAGCCTAAAATACCACAACGTAGACCCCCGGACTGTTGAACAACTTAAGCTGTACATCAAGCAAGAATGGGAAAGAATTCCACCTGAGAAGCTTAAAAAATGCGTCTCCTCAGTTCCCAAACGTTTACTGAGTGTTGTTAAAAGGAAAGGCCATGTAACACAGTGGTGAACATGCCCTTTCCCAACTACTTTGGCACGTGTTGCAGCCATGAAAATCTAAGTTAATTATTATTTGCAAAAAAATAATAAAGTTTATGAGTTTGAACATCAAATATCTTGTCTTTGTAGTGCATTCAATTGAATATGGGTTGAAAAGGATTTGCAAATCATTGTATTCCGTTTATATTTACATCTAACACAATTTCCCAACTCATATGAAAACGGGGTTTGTACTTGGTATCATCACATTGTATTTCAGGTGTAGATCCACCAAAGGTGTTTGTTTGTATTGTATCGTCCCGGAAGAGTTGGTGCTGCAGGGAATTCTGGGAATTTTTTCTGTGTTGTTTATGTTGTGTTGCGGTGCAAATATTCTCCCAAAATGTGTTTGTCATTGTTGTTTAGTGTGGTCTCACTATATGGCACATGTTTATGACAGTGTTGGCGTAGTTCATACGGCCACCCTTAGTGTGACATGTATGGCTGTTGACTAAGTATGCCGCTTCATTCACTTGTGTGTATTGTGTTCCAAGTAAAGTTGTATGTCTTATTGGTTAGTGATTCGACTACCGTATTTTTCGGAGTATAAGTCGCACCGGAGTATAAGTCGCACCTGCCAAAAATGCATAATAAAGAAGGAAAAAAAACATATATAAGTCGCACTGGAGTATAAGTCGCATTTTTGGGGGAAATTTATTGGATAAAACCCAACACCAAGAATAGACATTTGAAAGGCAATTTAAAATAAATAAAGAATAGTGAACAACAGGCTGAATAAGTGTACGTTGTATGAATCATAAATAACCAACTGAGAACGTGCCTGGTATGTTAACGTAACATATTATGGTAAGAGTCATTCAAATGACTATAACATATAGAATATTCTATACGTTTACCAAACAATCTGTCACTCCTGATCGCTAAATCCCATAAAATCTTATACGTCTAGTCTCTTACGTGAATGAGCTAAATAATATTATTTGATATTTTACGCTAATGTGTTAATAATTTCACACATATGTCGCTCCTGAGTAAAACTGTGACTTATAGTCCGAAAAATACGGTAATTGACTTATTGTCTTGACTTTGTCAACCTTAGATCATTTGTATCACATCCAATGTCATGACTCCAGTGTGTAGTGAAGCATGTATAGCTATCACTCGTCCTACAGGGATGATATTTGAAATAAATGCACTTGGCTTGTCTCCATGGAGACAAAGATTAGTGATTTAGAAGTCGACTAGCTAGCAATGTCTTAGAACACCTCTTCCTGAGGGGGTTACTGTCAGAAAAATGGTATGTAAATTATCAAAAAAAATTCCGTTCTGAGTTCCCAATGAACAGACAAGAGGCTGTCTTTGTTGCACCAAGCAAAGGCTTGGAAAATTCCATTGTGTACGATGGGAGGAGACGGGAGGGGGGTTATCTATTGTAATCGAAGACCTGCCCAGGCTGAAGCCAGGACCAGCCCAAGCCCGAGGCATCTTTTTCGTTTGTGTTAACGTGACCGAAAACAATGACTGTTTACATACTCCCCATTCCTTTAAAAACAGATGTTGTTATGTAAACAGGGAAAGTCCAAATAAAAAGAGGTGGCGTACAATCTTTCGCCAGAGCGTGGGTGACACTGTAAGAGGTTACAGGTTGACACGTTTCTCCTCAATTGGGCAAAATTGAATTCTGCCTCTGTTTGATTCTTTGCTTGTTGTCTTGTTTAATAGATGTCATCAGTGTTTGAACCTGACAGTTACAATTAGGGATGATACTCGAAACCGCTTTTCCCGGTTGTTCGATAAGAAAAGAACCGAGTCCTCAGACTCGAATCCCTTTTTGAGAACCGGTACCCGTTATCGAGACCACTATAGTAAAGAAAAAGAGTTGGTTCTTTATTCGAATCCCTGGGAACGAATCCCATCCCGACCAGAAATGTCCCTTGAGACATCACAATAAATTACGTCACGTAGCTCAGTCATTAAGCACAGATAGGGAAAGCAGGAAAAACAATGGACCGGAAAAAGCGCTCGAAGGTGTAATAAAGTTCAAAACAAAAGGTATAATCCAATGAATAACTTTACTGAGAGATTTGAGCAGGGTACAAACACATGACGAACACTTTTACGACCAACCGGAAACATAGCAACCAGGCTAGCAACGCACCTCCTTTACGGCAGCTGCCGCAACGTTCTTAAAGCAACCGCAGCACATACATATATATACAACATATATCTCCCTTTTTTAACTTTTGTTTTTCTTTCCTTGTAAACAAAACAAAATCACACTGTATATGTGTTGTCTGTCTAATTATAAATAATGCAGACGAGGCGTGTTGGCTGAGTTCTTGACGTTTACTTTCACAGCGTGCTCATAACCTCATTCTTTGCTGCCGGCGTGACGACATGCAACAACACTTTTCGGGGCTACCGCGCATGCTCGTCACTCCCGTTGCATGCTGGGTAGTGTCGTTGTTATATTCCCTAGCTCATAACATCACATATTTTCCCCTATAAAGAAATAATGTTAAGTCAATAAAGTGCATTTCTTTTTTAGCTTTAACTTTTCATTTTTTAGCATTGTAGCCACATTTGCAAACAACTTTTCTCTTCATAGAATTTTCTTTCAATAAAGAAATAAAGTGCAACAATGTCAAAGCATCATAACAAACAGTTATGTTAAATAGCAGCAGAAGTGCACTTTTTAGAGAGCTGTATTATTTACAGTTTTGTGCCCAAGGGACTGATTTTATTTAACACTATATTATTATTTATACACATATAGTGATCACAGAGACAGGTTGTTTTTGTGTTACTGTATATATTTGTTTTTCTGAAAAATCCCACTTAATATATTTTGGGTAACAACAGTCAATATTTATTTATTTATTTTATATTTTTAGGGGGGTAACAGTCAATATTTCTTTATTTATTAGATTTTATTTTTTTCTTATATAATAAAAGTGAGCTTTTGTTTTTTTCCCATATACAACAACCTATCTGGACTCGATAAGAGAATCGATAAGGAATCGGTTCGATAAGAGGATTCTATAATAGGCTCAAACTCGATAATTTCTTACCAAACATCATCCCTAGTTACAATGTTATAACTACACCTTTATAGTTATTAAGCCAAAATGTGTCCGTTCTCCCTTTTCAGTCTACACAGTGTCTGCTTACAAGTACTTCGTGTGTGTGCGCTGTCGTGGAGGACCGGTACTTTTTAGAGGCAGTATAGTACCGAATATGATTCATTAGTATCGCGGTACTATACTACCGTATTTTTCGGACTATAAGTCGCAGTTTTTTTCCATAGTTAGGCCGGGGGTGCAACTTATACTCGGGAGCAACTTATGTGTGAAATTATTAACACATTACCGTAAAATATCAAATAATATTATTTAGCTCATTCACGTAAGAGACTAGACGTATAAGATTTCATGGGATTTAGCGATTAGGAGTGACAGATTGTTTGGTAAACGTATAGCATGTTCTATATGTTATAGTTATTTGAATGACTCTTACCATAATATGTTACGTAAACATACCAGGCACGTTCTCCGTTGGTTATTTATGCGTCATATAATGTACACTTATTCAGCCTGTTGTTCACTATTCTTTATTTATTTTAAATTGCCTTTCAAATGTCTATTCTTGGTGTTGGGCTTTATCAAATAAATTTCCTCCAAAAAATGCGACTTATATATGTTTTTTTCCTTCTTTATTATGCATTTTCGGCAGGTGCGACTTATACTCCGAAAAATGCGGTAATACCGGTATACCGTACAACCCTACTCGGAAAGTAACGTCCAGCGATAAGTAGGGAGCAAGTGTATAAAACTTGTGGTGGAATCAATAAAATTGACAATAGTGTGAAGTCCGCCTTGGTGATTGAACTACTTGGACAGCCTGTAAAGTCAGAGCATCACGCAAACACACAAACATTCCTCTGAGTATCACCAAAAAGCCAAGCTTGGTGTGCAATAACAACTGACACTTCTCGTGCTTTTGCCATGTAGCAGAGTTTAATAAGTGGCACTGTCGCTTTTTATCCGAAACATGGTATTCAAATTCGAGGAGAGCGAGCGCGAGCTGAGTGGTCCGAGAGCGCTTTTTAGAGTGCTAGCGCAGGCAGCGAGGGTGTGTAAGTGGACAGAGTTCTGTTCAGTAATTCTTAATGGCTTTTAGCATCAACCGTAATCATTTATGACATTCTCTTTCTCCAAAATGACCTTGCACTACGAGCGCCGTCGCCTCGTCGCCCCGTATTCGCACAAAGTGCTTGTTTCTTCTGGTGTTGTTGTCATCGCCGTGTTTTCGTTTCCTGCGGCAGGTGTTTGTTTGTGACAACGTGCACTTAAAAAGTTGTTTGCCAAGCCTTTATACTTCTCCAGTGTGTCACATGCAACACATTACGCTGTAATACAACGTGACGATATCGCATGAGACAGTGAACATCTCGCGGATCTATTCTTGGATGGCCGACGTGTGTTTTTGTACATATTGATGAGCGTATGAGGGCGTCACGTTGGAATATGATTGGTCATATTTGCTTGTATGGACACATAAAGTCGTTATCAAAAGTTGACATACACTTGTAAAGAACATAATGTCATGGCTGTCTTGAGTTTCCAATAATTTCTACAACTCTTTTATTTTTTTTTGTGATAGAGTTATTGGAGCACATACTTGTTGGTCACAAATAACATTCATAAAGTTTGGTTCTTTTATAAATGTATTATGGGTCTACTGAAAATGTGACCAAATCTGCTGGGTCAAAAGTATACATACAGCAATGTGAATTAGAGATGTCCGATAATACCGGACTGCCGATGTTATCGGCCGATAAATGCTTTAAAATGTAATATCGGAAATTATCGGTTTCAAAAAGTAAAATTTATGACTTTGCACGGACGTAGGGAAGTACAGAGCAGTTGCGTCTCCCAGTCATACTTGCCAACCCTCTCGGGAGACTCCCAAATTTCAGAGCCCCTCCCGATAATCTCCCGAATTTCTCCCGATTTCCACCCAGACAACAATATTGGGGGAGTGCCTTAAAGGCACTGCCTTTGCGTGCTGGCCCAATCACATAATATCTACAGCTTTTCACACACACTAGTGAATGCAAGCAAGGCATACTTGGTCAACAGCCATACAGGTCACACTGAGGGTGGCCACATAAACAACTTTAACACTGTTACAAATATGCGCCACACTGTGAACCCACACCAAACAAGAATGACAAACACATTTCGGGAGAACATCCGCACCGTAACACAACATAAAGACAACAGAACAAATACCCAGAATCCCTTGCAGCACTAACTCTTCCGGGACGCTACAATATAAATCCCCCGCTAAACCCCCCCCCCACACCCCCCCGGCCCCACACACACCTCAACCCCGCCCACCTCAACCTCCTCATGCTCTCTCAGGGAGAGCATGTCCCAAATTCCAAGCATGTTAAAAAAAAACATGCACTTTGTGACTTCAATAATAAATATGGCAGTGGCATGTTGGCATTTTTTTCCATAACTTGAGTTGATTTATTTTGGAAAACCTTGTTACATTGTTTAATGCATCCAGCGGGGCATCACAACAAAATGAGGCATAATAATGTGTTAATTCCACAACTGTATATATTGGTATCGTAATTAAGAGTTGGACAATATCGGAATATCGGATATCGGCAAAAAAAGCCATTATCGGACATCCCTAATGTTAATATTTGGTTACATGTCCCTTGGCAAGTTTCACTGCAATAAGGCGCTTTAGGTAGCCATCCACAAGCTTCTGGCAAGCTTCTGGTTGAGTTTTTGACCACTCCTCTTGACAAAACTGGTACAGTTCAACTAAATGTGTTCGTTTTCTGACATGGACTTGTTTCTTTGGCATTGTCCAGGACTTTGGGAAGGCCATTCTAAAACCTTAATTCTAGCCTGGTTTAACCATTCCTTTACCACTTTTGACATGTGTCAGGTGTCATTGTCCTGTTGGAACACCCAACTGCGCCCAAGACCCAACCTCCAGGCTGATGATTTTAGGTTGTCCTGAAGAATTTGGAGGTAATCCTCCTTTTTCATTGTCCCATTTAGTCTCTGTAAAGCACCAGTTCCATTGGCAGCAAAACAAGCCCAGAGCATAATACTACCACCACCATGCTTGACAGTAGGTATGGTGTTCCTGGGATTAAAGGCCTCCAAACATATTGCTGGGTATTGTGGCCAAACAGCTCATTTTTTGTTTCATCTGACCACAGAACTTTCCTCCAGGTCTTATCTTTGTCCATGTGATGTCTTTACAAGTGTATATAAACTTTTGACCACGACTGTAATTGACCGCTTTCACATGCCTATTGTGAACTTTGCATGCACGTGTGTCTCTCTGCATGTTGCGTGAACCCAGTAAATATATATAAGATACGCATGGATGCGTCTGGATCTGTGCAGCACTTTGGACCAGCAGCTTGTCTAAAGCTAGTCTGTGTGTGTGTGTGTGTGTGTGTGTGTGTGTGTGTGTGTGTGTGTGTGTGTGTGTGTGTGTGTGTGTGTGTGTGTGTGTGTGTGTGTGTGTGTGTGTGTGTGTGTGTGTGTGTGTGTGTGTAGCGAACAGCTGCGATATAGAGCCTGTCGTGGGCATGAGGTAATTAGTGCAGAAGATGATTATATTATTTGGACGGCCGACCAGCGGAGGTTCAAAAGGAGGGGAGGCAGGTGAGCTTGTGCGGCCTGCAGCTGCATGTTAAACAACTTTGAAATAAATCACAGAAGTCCTGCAAAAAAGGGGGAGAACGGCAGGAAGGTGAGGAAAAACACACAAGAAGAGAGGCACAGAGGGAAGCGCAGGAATTTAAACAAACAACAACACAACGGTGACTAAATTATTCAGTCTGGTTTCGGTAGAAATGAGCAAATGCAAAAAGTTAGTAGCATTAGACGATTGTAAAAAAAAGCACTACCAGGCATTGCGTTTTTGAAACGCAGGGACAAACACAGAAAACCTCTACAGCTACAACAAACAGATATCTACAGCATGTATCTATATGATCCCCAAGGTGCGTTCAGAGGCACCAAAAGAGATATTGACTCTGCGCAAATTGTGCTGCAATACCTCTGCAGTCCGTGTTTCACCTTTGCAATAATGGTACTCTGTATGTGGTGACAGATTTAGTTATATTGTAAAACTTACAAACGTTGCTTGGAGTGATGAATGAAGAATGCATAAGAGTAGAAACGCTATCAGAATAATAGCGTTACCTTTACGTTACGATTATATTCTAGTAAGGATATTAATTTAAAGGGCCCCTTTAATGCTATCAGTTGTTTCATATAGTATTTACTTTAAAATGGTGTCTCCAGGCAAAATTATCCCCAAAATAGACACATTAGTGATTTTAGGCTTATTTTCTAACGAGTTTCGGGACATTTTTGGAACGCAGCCTGCTGACGTCACCTACAGAAGACTGGAGGCAATTTCATACCGCGTAGAACGTATTTTGGTTGCATCTTCATACCGCATCACGGTATTTTCACAGAGAATTTGCAGTAATGATTAAATATGGCCTCCAGGTACATTGTTGCAGGTCGCAGCAATACAACTAAAGAAGGGCCCAGGCTGCAAACAGTTCAAATAGACTGGTAATATGAGGAAAAGGGGGGGGGGGGGGGGGGGGGGGGTCAGAACCTACGGAAAAACTGAGAAAAAAAGGCAGACTTCAAAAACGAGAGAAAAAATTAGTTAAGCTACTAGTGTTCTATTTTGCGTCCTCATCTACTGATGTCTTCCTCAAGATCAGGGGTCCCCAAACTTTTTGACTCTGGGGCCGCATTGGAGTAAAACAATTTGGCTGGGGGCTGCGTTATATATATATATATATATATATATATATATATATATATATATATATATATATATATATATATATATATATATATATATATGTCTTAATAAGGTTATCCAAAAAATAGTGCTCGATACCGTAGTAGAGCGCAATATATGTATGTGTGGGAAAAAAATCACAAGACTACTTCATCTCTACAGGCCTGTTTCATGAGGGGTTCCCTCAATCATCAGGAGATGTGGGATTTTTTCCCCACACATACATATATATATATATATATATATATATATATATATATATATATATATATATATTATGTGTAAATGTGTGTGTGTGTGTATATATGTATATGTATATGTAAATGTGTATATATGTGTGTGTATATATGTATAAGTCTATGTATATGTATATGTCCATGTATATATGTGTATATATGTATATATATATATATATATATATGTATATGTGTATATATGTGTATATATGTATATATATATGTATATGTGTATGTATGTATATGTGTCTATATGTGTATATATATATACATATATATATATATATATATATATATATATATATATATATATATTCCTCGCGTACTAATTGACTTAAAGAGCGCACTTGCTGCATGTCACCTTATCGATGGTAAAATGCATTTTTAGACAATATGATTTGCCTGAGTGGCTAGGAGACGGTAGAAAATGGACGAGTAAGGACAAATTAAAAAATAATACAAAAAAAATAAAAAATAAAAATGAAAAATTGTTTTATGTTTTTTTTTTTAACTTGGGACTTCCCGCGGGCCGGATTTTGGACGCTGGGGGGCCGTAGCCGGCCCGCGGGCCGTAGTTTGGGGACCCCTGCTCAAGATGCTTGAGATAATGCTGAAAGAGCATGAGGAAACACAGGCTATGGTTGTGTCCATGGAAGAGCAAGGAAGCTATTTTATGTTTATTTCTTGTTCATAATGTTTGAATTAATCAGGGACCAGTGCGACAAAAAACACGCAATTAAGTGAGTACAAATAATAGGTTTGCATGCCTTTATTTACACCCTATGTGTCAAAGTCAAAGCACAAATTTAATTATCTATGGCCCCCGGGATGATATTGGATTAGTATTAGAACCGGCCCGCAGGCCACAGCCGCCTGCTGCTGTTTTGCATGAATTGATTTACGTGGACCCCGACTTAAACAAGTTGAAAAACGTATTCGGGTGTTACCATTTAGTGGTCAATTGTACGGAATATGTACTGTACTGTACAATCTACTAATAAAAGTTTTAATCAATCAATCAATCAATCAATGCACGCACCAATACTCCATCAGTGTTGGCGCTAGGAATTATCAATTTTGATGGGGTGCCTGGGACCCCATCAAGTCATAAAAATGGAGTCCCACAGTGGACTTTTGGAGTCACACTTTTTTGCAACCGTTTTGAAAACAAATGATAAATGTATGTATTATCCTGTTATATCTCACATTCTATATTGTGTTTTGGAAAAAGGTTGTCATAAACGTGAATTCTTAAAAAAAAAAAAAAAAAAAAAAAAAAATGTATGCATACGTAAATTTATTCAGTTATAAACATTCACTTTCTTCTTTCCTTCATGGATCTAAACTTTACCGCTGCCTGTATTTTTTTCTATATTTTATTGTAATATTTTCGGAATGTGTTTGTTCTATTTTTGGCCAAAGTAAGACAAAGAAATCAATCCTAAGTTGTCTTTATTTTTTAGTTTTAATGCCATTATTTTAATAGATTTTCCTCCATGTGGCCCCTGAGCTAAAGTACGTTTGACACCTCTGATCTTCATTGTCTAAGCGGGGAAATTGGCTCCAGTTCTGTAGATGACGTCACACCAAGTCTGGCCATGGAAAGGGTACAGTCATTTATCTACGGATTACTCAAAAACTAAGTGATAGTTTGGGGAATGACAATCAGATTCATTTTCAGGCGAAAAAAAATACATCAAGAGAACTTGTTAGTGACATTTCGGTCATATGGACGTTATGGGTCCTTTAATACTTTAAAAACTAACTTCTTAATTGCTGCGTATTTTTTTAATTTTAGTTTTACCACAGAAAACCAATGAGAGCGTCAGAATATTTTAAGGTCAACTTCTAAGATGTCAGAGAAGTCTGATGAACAAATGCCATAATTGCAAAACACACGGGACTTCTAATTGCGAAACACACAACCTTTAATGAAGAAATGTTGTATAATTCTGATCAAACTAGTGCTGTGGTTTCATCCATGCTAATTTCTTTGATGTTCATGGTAAAACCCTTTCTAAACCCTGCCCGCAGCGATTCTCTTCAAAATAATGACTGATCCCTTTGAGTGTCTACGGTTCATTTATAGCTTGGCAGAAGAGTTTCAAGAACATATGCCATATTTCCCATCTGAACTTTAAAGTATCGGAGATCACCAGATGCATCACAGGCTCTGTGTAATTAAACGTAAACACTTGCCATGCTTTTAAATATGAGTATGGAAGGCGGGTGGTAGTCAATAACTTTCTGCTGACATGATTTTCCTTGCGTGCATATTTTATGGCAATCATTAGATTTTAAAATCTGTCTCCATATACGAGTGTAGCTCATTTGTCATTAAAAATCCAAAATCATTGCGATCAGATTGAGACGGTCTATTCTTGCAACAGACTGTGGATGTTATGCACAAATAATAACGTGACATGAGGAACTTAAGAAAAAGCTGTACAGTAGCAATCGAGGTCAGATAGGTAAAATTTAGTTCACCGTATGCACTGACCAGACACTTCATTAGGCACATAAGAGGGTCTTCTAAATCAGTGATTCCCAAGCACATTAGTCACATCATCCATTGGGTGTGCCCCCGGAAATGATCCAATTTAATTTAATTCGTCTGAAAATTATTACTGTAAATACCGGACTATAAGCCGCTACTTTTTTCCCACACTTTGAACCCTGCGGCTAAATTTCTAATTTATTTTTTCATAGCTGAAGGCAATAATAAAAAGAGTAAAAAAAAAACCAAACAAGTAAATTCATTGGGGTGTTTTATTGTTTGTGCTATGGTGCCATCTTTTGGATGAGATTGCTCACTGGAGTGTCTCTCCATTTAGTGCTTTTAAACAGAAAGGAGAGTGCCCTTCGGTCTTCTAGCACAGTGGTTCTCAACCTTTTTTCAGTGATGCACCCACTGTGATTTTTTTTTTGATTCATGTACCCCCTAATCAGAGCAAAGCATTTTTGGTTGAAAAAAAGAGATAAAGAAGTAAAATACAGCACAATGTCATCAGTTTCTGATTTATTAAATTGTATAACAGTGCAAAATATTGTTCATTTGTAGTGGTCTGTCTTGAACTATTTGGAAAAAAAGATAGGTTTTTATTTATATTTATAAAGGATTTTTGAATTGTTGCTATTTTTAGAATATTTAAAAAAAATCTCACGCCCCCCTTGGCATACCTTCAAGTACCCCCAGGGGTACACGTACCCCCATTTGAGAACCACTGTTCTAGCCGTCCATAGCATTTCTACTCTTATGTATTCTTCATTCATCACTCCAAGCAACATTTGTAAGTTTTATAATATAACTAAAACGGTCTATACTTACCAAACCATCTCATGTGTGATGTCTGTAGGAGTGTTTTCATGCATATGTGTACATGCTATCGTAATGTAAAGACGCTAGCGTCGTTAGCATTAGCTAATATGTTCACACGTTCACGAGTGTCTGTGTTAGTGTTATTAACTTACAACGGCACACTTTTTGTATCGTTTCAGTTACACAAATTCCTCAGTAAATTCACCAAAACGTCAATGGGGACTTATTGAAATTGTTTAGCTGATTAGAGAGCTAGCTTCCACAGCTAGTGGGTCCATGACGATGACTTCTGTTTTGTTTGATCAGCTATTTTACTGCCGTGTTACAGACACCCTTTGGAAACAATTAAGGTATGTAAATAATCATTTACATAATCGTTCTGTCTAAATAACTAATTTCACAATTTATATCTGCAGCTTATAGTCCGGTGCGGCTAATATAGGGATTTTTTTTTCTTTCTAAAATTTAGTGGGTGCAGCTTATATCCCAATGCGCTCTATAGTCCGGAAAATACAGTATTTATCTACAACAAATGATAGGAATGCACAATTATTCTCTTTAAAACCGATACGGATTATTGACAATTTATTTATTTACTATTTTTTACATTTATATTTAAGTAGTTTGTGCACATCTGGAGGTAAGAGACTCAAATAAAGGTGCATTTGACGAACTGTACCTGAAAAGGTGTCCTGATAAAAGTCAGTATCTTCATCTTAAATGGCTGGTCGTCTAGCGCCATAATTTCCATGATGAAATCAGAGACTGCTTTATTGTCTCTGGCAAACCTTTTTCACTTACAGTATCAAACGCGGCAGCGATAGGAACAAGCCCCGGGCCTTTCTCTGCAGCTGGCAGCTTCTTTTTACAGTGCAGGCAGTCTTCGTAGCCTTTCAAAACACCGCTGGCGTCTCAAGTGGCTGATAAGGTTTGATGTGTTGAAGCACAATGTTTTTTTTTCCCTCCTCACGGCATGTTCTCAGAAATGTTGGCGCACTTAGCACACAAAATGTCTTCCTTTTAAACCAGGGGTCCCCAAACTACGGCCCGCGGATCCGGCCCGCCAGCGTCCAAAATCCGGGCCGCGGGAAGTCCCAAGTTAAAAAAAAAGAAAATTATTATTATTATTATTTTTTAAATGATTATTGTTTTTGTAAATCTGTCCTTTCTAATCCATTTTCTACCGCTCGTTACTCTCGGTGTCTCCTAGCGGCTCAGGCAAATCATATTGTCTAAAAATACATTTTCCCATCGATAACGTGACATCATGTGGAACAGGCTTGTAGGGATGAAATAGCCTCTGTGTTTTTTCCTGACCTAACGTATGTATATATATGTATATACATACGTATATACATATACAGGTAAAAGCCAG